>NW_028241011.1:0-84363 GCF_964263255.1 Lissotriton vulgaris
TTGTTCTGTCTTCTCAATTAATTTCCCTGTTATTAGTGTTTTTTTATCACTTGATGTCACTGACCATGTCTTGAGTGATGTAATATGTGACGTCATCAGCAGTGCATTGCGGGCACGCAAGTTATAGTTAGCTGAACTAAATATAACAGGGGAATATCAATGGTTTTGTATGAGTGAAATGTCCAGCCAACTATAACATGTGTGAAACCTATGGTTTTTCAGTGAATATATATATATATATATATATATATATATATATATATATATATATATATATATATATATATATATATATATATATATATATATATATATATATATATATATATATATATATATTTCTCTCCTCGTTGCCTCGGAAAATCGTCACCGCCTACCAACCAACGGGTGTCTCGCCTGAATCAAAGACCTCCGATGCCGGGTCTTTCAAAATCACCACAAAACGAGTAGAAGAACCACACGCTGGCGAGACCATGTACCAGACAAATGCATTTATTTGTCAACCCTCGTACGCGTTTCGCCTGACCAGCAGGCTTGTTCACCAAAGTTACAATACAAACATTCACCTTTTTAAAGTGCAAAAGTGCTGGATCACGTAAACGGAAACACATTTCGATCAAGGTAATGGAAGAAAGACTTATAGTTTCTTCCTTTACACACTTTTCATGAAAAAACATTATCTGTCAATCATTGACAATGCACAGCAATTTAAATAACATTTTGCGGGCTCAGATGACATATTTATATTGCTCTTAACCAACAAGTGATTGTAACAAGCCGGGGAGCATCCCCAATAATATGCGACAACGGTTTGATCGTTGGCGCTTTGTGCTCTTCTAAATTGGACAGAACTTAGCTAACCCCAGTCGAGTATAAAATACAACTCTACTGGGGTTTAAATTTTTCAATATTTTCTTGCAGCCTGTTAGATAACCCCCAAGTGGGCAAATGTCATTAATGTGTCGTATTGCCATAATATCTCATAACTGTGCAGTCAAATGTACAAATAATACAGCCCAAGTGGGCAAATACAATAAGTTTCCGCAGTTTACCCATTAAACATGTGCCACCCTTAAATCATTTTGTGCAATTAAAACCAACTTCATTGAAGGAGCGGGGATCATGAACCTGCCTCTCTCCCTTTACCCAGATTTTGTACAGCAACCATTGAGCACACTCTAGTATATTCTAAGACTAGATCACATCCTCGAAGGATCCCTCTCTACAGGTGTGTTTTCATGTCTTCTTCCAAATTAAGACCCCCAGGGGCCTTGGTGTTGAGTTCCAGGATATATCTGGATTCCAAGCGCCTCAACTTTTTTAGGCGATCCCCGCCCGCATGCTGTTAGGAATGGAATCAATAACAAAGTAACAGAGCCCTGCTACATCCTGATTGTGAATTGTCTCAAAATGCCGGGCCACCGGATAAGCTTGATCTGCGTGCTTAATGGCTCTCATATGCTGCAGGATGCGTACATGGACTGGATGGATTGTACTGCCCACGTATCTCAGCCCACAAGGGCATTGAAGTACGTAGACGGCATAGTCCGTTTTACAACTAAAAAAACCTTTTATAGATTTTAGTCTTTTTGAAATTCCTGTTTGATATGTGCGGGTATTGACTCCCGCAGTGCACGCCTTCACTTGGAGCATTTTATGAAACCTGGTTTTCTTTTGAGCCAGTTTACCCCGCTTTTTTGTTTCTGAGGTGCTACCGGCAGCGTATTAGAGACCAACATTTGTTTAAAAGATTTAGCTTTTTGAAGGTGATCTCGGGTCTCTTTTTCACCATACTTTCAAGTATCGGATCGTTGGCTATGAGATGCCAGTGCCTGGTAATAATGCCCCTCACTGCCTTGTGCTGTTTGTTGTAAGTAGTGATCATTCTGATTTGGCTCCCAGAGTGTTCCTCTGCTCTGTCCCTAGGGGGCTTCTTAAAAAGAATGTCCTCTCTGCTTCTCTTCTAGCCTTACGTACCGCACTTGTGATGTTAGATTGTGTATAGCCTCTAGCTTTAAACCTCTTCTCAAGGGTGTTGAGTTCTCTGACCTGTCCTTCAGGGTCACTGCAGTTACGTATAACACGCAGACTTTCCCCATAGGGGATGCTTCTAATGAGGCTAGTTGGGTGGAAACTGTCTGCGTGTAGCAGTGTATTCCCTGCTGTGGGCTTTCTGAACAGTTGTGAGTGCAATCGGCCATCTTTAACAAAAATTGTTAAATCTAGGAAATTCAAGGATGTAGAACTGATTTCTCTAGTAAATTTTAGATTAAGATTGTTGGCCTGAATTTTCTTCACAAAATTCTGTGCACTGGTCTCAGTACCCTTCCAGACTACAAATAGGTCGTCTCTGTAACGACTCCACTGTAGTATGTTGTCCCTCCATTCAGTGTGGTATTCCGCTCGGACCACCTGCTCCTCCCACCAGCCCATATGCAAATTAGCATAGCTGGGGGCGAAGCAGGTGCCCATCGCAGTGCCACATATTTGTTTAAACAGAGTAGACTCAAAGAGAAAGAAGTTGTTATTCAAACAGACTGACGTCATATCCGCCAGCATTTGTGAGTGTAACCACAGATTGATTGGTCTGGCCCTCAATGCATGCTTGATGGCCCTAAGGCCATCTTCATGTTTAATGCTGGTGTAGAGTGTTGTGACGTCGATTGTCATGAAGAGATAATCATCTTCCCATGGTAGGTCATATATCTTCCGCAGGAAATCTCCCGAGTCTTGGACGTAGGATGGGAGTTGTTTAACCAAGGGGCAGAGGTCTGCGGAGAACGCAAAATTGCCCAAAATTCTGCGTTCCTCGACTTCGCGAAATTTTTGCTTGTTCGCGTTCTCAAAATGTGTGTTCGTGAGATATTTCCTCTCGAGCATGCAAACAGCGATTGCAAACAGTAAAAAAGCATCACGAACAAGCAATTCCACGTGTTCGCGGAATTTCTGCTTGTTCGCGGAGATTTTTTACCGTTTTGCGTAGATTTGCGTAACGCGATTACGCAAATTCCGCCCACCCCTACATGATATACAATCCATCAGCATTTTGGTGTGTTCATAGCATTCTGCTGGTCTGGTGTCTAAAAAGTGTTTGACCATCATGAGTTCTGTGTGATGTTCTACGCATGTATATAACGACTCAATGTCTAAAGTTATAAATACCATGTCATCATCCCTTTGGATGTCTTTATTCTTGTTTAGAAAATCTCCGGTGTCCTTTACACATGTAGGGAGATCTTTGACCACTCCTTGTAAAAAGAAGTCCACATATTGTGATATGTGTTCCCCCATATTATCTACTGGCGGTCGCCAGTAGGTAGTTATAGTTAGAATCTAGTTTCCATACGAAAAGCATTTTTTGATTTGCTAATAACTTTGGCGTCATTTGACAAATCTTCATGACATTCTTGAAAAATAAAGGTCAGCTCCTATCCTGAAAGTTTTGGGGTGATTCGTCAAGTGGGGGCTGAGAAAATAGGGGGTCCCAAAACACGTTTTTTATGTGTTCATTTCCATAGGAATTTTTGAGACAGGCTACAGCCTGATCTGCTGACTGGAATCGCCCCAAATTTGGCAAAAGGTAGTGCTTGGTTCTGAAAGCGACCTATTTTTCAAATGGTGTAAATCCATTCCGTAGTTGCTGAGAAATTCAAAAAATAAAAGTTTTGACATCTATGGCCGCAGTGGAGTCGCGACCCCTCCCGACCACAAGCTTTATTCTAATTGGCTTTCAACACAAGAAAAGAGAGAATTAAGCATGAAAAACAAGAAAAGTGGGCAGGGTGAAAACACCCTGACCCCCTAGGCCTGCTCAGGTTGTCCCACAATGACCCCTTAGGGCCCAATTTTTTTTTTTATTTTGACTAAATTCACGCTTGGGTCGTGAATCCTGTTGAAATTTTTTGAAAACTTTCCTGGGGCTATGTTTAAAATATGCGGAAGGGCACGTGGCCCTCTTGCAGACTGGGGAACGCCACCCCCTGGGGCTTGGTTTAAATAATGTACGGGAGGGCACTCAGCCCTCCCGCAGCCCAGGGGACTGCCACCCCTTTTAGTGTGTGGGGGCCTCCAAGGCCCCCCAAGCCCCGGGGACTGACACCCGGGGATTCTCCTAATTATTTGTGGGGGGGCACATGGCCCCCCTGCTGCCCTGGGGACCACCACCACCAAAGCTTTTAAAAATAAATTAATAAACCTGTGTGGGGGCTTGAGCCCCCCCACATGTCCCTGGGACCACCACCTCTCAGGGGCACTAATGCTAGAAATGCCGGGTCCGTTACAGGGCTTCAATCACATAGGGAGGGGGTGCACAGCCCCCCTCTTGGAGCCCTCCATGGCCCAGGGCCGGCTCCTGCAGTGACCCGGGGTGCCTATATATGTATATATATATGAAAAACAGCACTCCTCGCAGTTTAGGAAAGGAGAAGAGGCCACACGAGGGAACTGTGCAGAAGCCGTTTATTGAAAGACAGCGTAGCAAAATGCATTTCGGCAGTAAGCCTTCTTCGGTTGCTGTTGCTGACACGTGATGGCCCCACCTGCATCTTCAAAATGTCCAATACCACCCTCATTGGAAGGTAAGTAAGCTCCCGCCCCCAAGTCACATGTTGATTCGACCATGGTGGCACAAAAAGAAACTTCAACTCCCAGAAGGCAGTGCTGCTGGTGAGTATTCCAGGGGACGGCAGGCAGTGTAGAAGGTAAAGATGCAGAAATGGAGTGAGGTATGCACGTAGATAAAAAGTCCTGCGCACTCCTACACATCCCTCTCGGTTCAAGCCTCAAGCGCAGTGCAGCCAAAAGTTAAACCAAAATGTCGAGACGAACAGACAATGCAGCCGGCTCCTCGTTAAGTAACAAGCTGCCAGCTGGCAGAAGGCTGAGGAAAACACCACACTCGAAGCGGGCAGAAACTGGTCCGGGAAACGGGAAACAAAGATGCTTAGGAAGCAGGTGCCAGTTGATTTCTGCCGCTTTGTAGAACCGGAGCCTCCAGCGCACCTCTGGCATGTGCGCGAATTGAATGAAAAACAGCACTCCTCGCAGTTTAGGAAAGGAGAAGAGGCCACACGAGGGAACTGTGCAGGAGCCGTTTATTGAAAGACAGCGTAGCAAAATGCATTTCGGCAGTAAGCCTTCTTCGGTTGCTGTTGCTGACACGTGATGGCCCCACCTGCATCTTCAAAATGTCCAATACCACCCTCATTGGAAGGTAAGTAAGCTCCCGCCCCCAAGTCACATGTTGATTCGACCATGGTGGCACAAAAAGAAACTTCAACTCCCAAAAGGCAGTGCTGCTGGTGAGTATTCCAGGGGACGGCAGGCAGTGTAGAAGGTAAAGATGCAGAAATGGAGTGAGGTATGCACGTAGATAAAAAGTCCTGCGCACTCCTACACATCCCTCTCGGTTCAAGCCTCAAGCGCAGTGCAGCCAAAAGTTAAACCAAAATGTCGAGCCGAACAGACAATGCAGCCGGCTCCTCGTTAAGTAACAAGCTGCCAGCTGGCAGAAGGCTGAGGCAAACACCACACTCGAAGCGGGCAGAAACTGGTCCGGGAAACGGGAAACAAAGATGCTTAGGAAGCAGGTGCCAGTTGATTTCTGCCGCTTTGTAGAACGGGAGCCTCCAGCGCACCTCTGGCATGTGCGCGAATTGAATGAAAAACAGCACTCCTCGCAGTTTAGGAAAGGAGAAGAGGCCACACGAGGGAACTGTGCAGGAGCCGTTTATTGAAAGACAGCGTAGGTAAAAAGGTTAAAAACTCTAAAATTCATCGCATTTTAGGATATATATATATATATATATATATATATATATATATATATATATATATATATATATATATATATATATATCCTAAAATGCGATGAATTTTAGAGTTTTTAACCTTTTTTTTTAAATGTAAATGTAATAATTTTACACATATTTATTATTTATTAGTATTTATGGCATAATGTTGCACAGTTATGAATAATGCATTTATGCACAAATATATAAAGTGACTGGAATATATTGAAACCGATTGCACAAACAGATTGTTGTAAATGTAACATTGCATATTGAAGTGAATGGATAGATTGTCAGTAAAAGTATGTCTTCACTTTTTATGCACCACGTGGTGAGAATGAATGAAGAAATTAAGTATTTATTGAGGAAGTATACTGCATTTTCACCATGTGATCAAGGTTACCTGTTAACCGAAACGCGTCATGCCGGAAGAAAACCGTGAGAAGAGTTATTAAATCTTCTTGAAATACTTATTTGCTGCCTGGTGGTCCGTCATCTAGGATATCTGTCACTGAAGTTTTGGTTGCTTTCGTTCACGGACCCCACCCTGGAAGCTGGTGGCCGCCTTCAACCGAGTTTGCTGCGAATCCGACGGGAGAATATTGGCTGGTTGAATCCCCTGCGAGCTCGCTGAATAAACACGCCGAACATCGAGGACGCTGACGCTTGAGTCGGAGGACCCACGGTAAGCGTGTTCATGCGTTCAGTGAGTAAAAGAGCACACAGCGATTAGCAGGACATTGCATAAAGCGGCGGTAACAAACGGAAGATTACTCTTCAAATAATGCCACATTGCAAGTGCGGGCGCATTTGAATAAATCAATCACGGACAGGCTAAGAAAATGCTTAACGAAGCAGTACCAGAGAGAGAAGCTAATGCAGATGCATATTTTGATGCAGTAAATCGAACAAGCACTGTTAGCGCAAAAGCCAATATACATAATGAAGGGGCGGACAAAGATTTAAATTCGCTAATAAAGAACCTTGAAAAAAAAATGAAGGCTGAAATCACTAAGTGGTGGGAACACAAATCCCTTACTAAGTATGCAGAGGCAGGAAGAGTCCCACGTGGACTACGTATAATGCTAGCCCCAAGCTTTGAGAAGCCCAACCCGGCGATGCTGTGAGAATGGGGGGAGAGCAATTTAAAACAATCAATGAACCTGATACATATGTTAATCAAATATGCAGACATCGATAGCTTAGTGATAATAGTGGAAATCGAGGAAATTGAAAAAGAGTTGTGCAAGTCCAATAAACAAGAGTGGATCACGTCAATAAAGAAAGAAATCAAAGATTGTCTAAAGAAACATGAGGAGAAAGTAATAGCGAGAAAAATACATAAATTCGCAAGAGACCAAGAGGATTATCAAAGAGGACAAATATACACTTTCTCAAAAAAATACGATAATTTCCGAAAAATAAAAAGGAAGAACATTTCAAAACCAAATACCCTGCAAGCTGGTGCCTCAAATGGAAATAATGATGATACTAGTACTGTTCCAGAATCATTAACAAGTGAATGGAGTGATGAATCAGGCAGCAGAAGCAGCAAAGATGCTGATTTTATGGTTCTGAGCATGGAGGAAGAATTGGATTTTTTGGTGGCAGCCAGGATGAAAACCCTAAGACCGCGGAACGAACAAAATCAGGTCGGAAAAGGCGGGACACAATCAGGCGGTCAAACAGGAGGAAACGCAAACGAGATGCCCAAAAAAAAGAAAAAATGTTGGCGCAAGAAGTAAGGACAGACCAACAGACAATAGTGAATTTAACGACAATGACTCTTACAAAAGCGGAAGAGCAGTTGTTAGCGTTAGGCCTGAACTATTGCCCAAATACAGATTTCAATTATGCAACCACACAAATTGAAATTTTCCAATTTATAAGGAAGCTGAAGTTGAGAAAGTTTTTTGCAATGAAAAATGTGTGGGACGAAAAAAGAACAAAATTACCCACCACAGCAGGATCATATCTATTGGTCTCAGAGGTTCCTTATTTATGGGCTTTACATTAATTAAATAATGAAGAAGAAAACAACTCACAGTTGACAACACAAACAAAACTGTGTGAAATGAACTTATTACAAAAGGGTGCAGGAGAAAGCCCCTTCAAGCCCAAATCGACATTTATTCCTCTAATGCCGAAGGTTGCCATAGACGTGTTCCACGACCGTGTTATTGAGGACATGAAAAAATTAAACTGCCAAACAAATCATAAAAAAAGCAGACACAATCAGCATCAAATGCGGTTTGTCAATCTAATGGAAAATATAAGAAAGAACCCAGATGTAGTGGTCAAGAAATCCGATAAAGGAGGAAATATTGTCCTTTGGCAGAAAGTGGAGTATGATGCAGAAGCGATGCGGCAGTTGGACAATATAAACTGCTATGAAAGAACTTCTCTGAAAACCTACAACAAAGCCAAGGATAAAATCAAGAAAGAATTGCAAAAGTGGAAAAGTGAGGGGCTAATAACAAGTGAGAAATTTAACTTTATGCATAAGACTCATCCAGTAATGCCCTTCTTATATTTGCTACCCAAGCTACATAAAGGAAAAGTTCCAATACCAGGTCGTCCAATAATATCAGCAATCAACAGTATGATGGAGCAAGTGGGCCAATATATAGACTTTTATTTACAAGATCTAGTCAAAGGCATACCATCATACATAAAGGACACTGGCGATTTTTCTAAACAGTGCCCATCCTAAAAACTTAATAGCCAGTATTCCCTACGGGGAATTACTGCGGCTTAAGCGCATATGCAGTACCCCTGAAGCATATAAAAAATGTAAGTTTGAAAGTCTGGAAAGGATGCGAGCTAGGGGCTATACAGAAGATATGCTCACTAGGGCCATAGACAAAGTTAGTGAAAGACACTGAGTTAGCAAATGATATTGTAAATAAGGATGAGACGCCCAGGCTGATTACAACATTCAGCAGGCAGGAACTCAAGATAAGAGTTATACTAAATAGAAACTGGCCAATTGTTTTAACGGATAGCATTTTAAAAGAAGTCCTTCCAGAGAAACCCCAGGTAACTTTTAGAAAATGCAAGAACATGGCCACATATGTATTACAACCCACAGCAGCAGGGGCCCCTGCTTCTATGTGGTTAACAACTAAACAGGGTGTCTATAAATGCACAACCTGTCTGGCATACACTACAAAGTGTAACACACCCTTCAGTAAAAATGAACAGAGCATTAAGGGCAACTTTGACTGTCGAACAGAATTTGCTGTGTATATACTCATGTCCGAGAATGCAGTTTTTCAGAATGTGCTAGGATATATATATATATATATATATATATATATATATATATATATATATATATATATATATATATATATTATATATATCTATCTATCTATATATATATATATATATATATATATATATATATATATATATATATATATATATATATATATATATATATATATATATATATATATATATATATATATATATATATATATATATATATATGTATATATTAATTACCTACTGGCGGTCGCCAGTAGGTAGTTATAGTTAGGATTTTTTTCAATGCAAAATCTCTAAATTCTATTTGGAATAACTTTGGCGCCGGTTGACGAATCTGCCTGATCGCTGTTATTGGTGAATAAAGATACCTTTGATTACATCCACGGAGTCGGTGCCTGTTCTTCTTGAACGCTGAAAGCCAGGATTGGGAGAATATATACAAGCGACACAAAACAACCATAACGTGGCACAATGCAGAAACCGTTTACCTGAATATGATTTTCTTAAAAAAAATTCTGTTCAGATGAAGAAAAGGTTTTATAAACAATGTACATTATGAACTATGTTCTGTTAATGTTACTAGTCCAAGATGGCGTCCACAGTTGGTAACAAATATCACCTTTGTGCTATTAGTCTTTTTTCCATGTCAATTACTTTGTTTGGCGCTAATTTTTTTAAACATTCTGTATATATTGTGTTGCTTCATCTCTGCCATTTGTCAGTGAGCAAGGGCACAGGCGTGCCCGAAACGCGTCTGATTGCAGCTTTTCCACCGCACAATGATTTTAATAATGCATTGGATACCTGACTTTCGCCTGGGCGTGCTGATTCCTGGTCTGTGTGCCTTTCTGTGCAGCTAAGCACTGGTGTAGACGGGCTGGATACACATATTTCACAGGACGTGGTCGGTTTCCTGATTTAACACAGACCCCTCCGCTACGAGTTAGCTGACGAATAAAACGGACCGTTTGGAAGTTTCTGCTCGACGTGGAGCAACTACCGTCAGTCAACGACAAATCAAACAAGACTACGGCATAGCTGCGTCACCGAAGCGGGAGCACCGAAGAATCGGAGGATTTTTTCTGTGAGCAGCCGCTATAACGGTGAGAAGAGCCGACAATCTGTTTTTCCGTATATCTGACCAGGTTGAGAAGGTGCACGAAAGCGAAAGGCAACAAAGGGTTTTTGATCCACTAATTACCCTTTAAGTTTCCATTGAATACAAACATTCATATAACTGTGTGCGGTCGAAATGTCAGACGAAAGAGAGCGCGAGGAAGCTTTTGAGGAGCTTTTTCAAAATTTACCTCCAGTGGGAGTGCAGGCAAAATCACATAACAAAAAGAAAGACACTGAGGACAACACGAACGTCAAAGCGCTACTAAAAGCCTTAGAAAAAAACAGCCGTGGGGAGCTAACAAAGTGGTGGGAGATACGATCCCTAGAAAAATATAAGGAGGTGGGTCGAGTACCACGCGGACTGCGTATCATGTTAGTACCCAGCTTCGAAAACCCCAATCCCCTATTACTCAAAGACTGGGCAGAATCCAACCTTGAAGCTTCAATGGGCCTACTATGCCTGTTGGTTAAATATGCTCGAATCGATAGACAAGTAAACCTAGATGAAATATCACGCATCAATGAAGAACTATCTAAAGAGCAATACAACCAAGATAGAAATCTGATTGAAAAAACAGTCGCGGAGATGAAAGAAAGACTGAAAAAACAAGAAAACATAATCAAAACCCGCAAAGCTTACAAGTTTGCCCGGGACCAACAAGACTACCAACAAGGTCGCATTTACACCTTTGCACGCAAATTTGACCAAATAAGAAGTCAGCGCAATCCCAACACCGCAAATACGGTAACAGCAACGTGCAATGTTGAAGTTGGTGTCAGTGAACCGGAAACAACACTCTCGGATGCAAGTCTGGTCCCAAGTGAAGAGGAATCTGATGAAGGTGCCTCTGGTTCAAAGGAAGGGGATATGGGACAAATGACATTGGGAGAAGAAATGGAGTACGTGAGACTTCAACGCAAGGCATCACTCCGTCCTCGCAATCAAAATACCAGTCAAGACAAAGGCGCAATCAACGCAGGAAACAGCGACGGCGATGCGCAGCCGCCAAAAGGAAGAACGCAGAGGAAAAAGAAATTCTGGAGGAACAAAAACAAGCAATAACAGACAAAACAATTATCAACTTAACTGGGATAGACCTCAATAAAGCGGAACAACAAATCTTAGCTTTGGGGCTATCCTATGCCCACGAATGCAACTTCAACTATGTGAATACCCGAATAGATATTTTCAAATTTATTCGAAAAATCAAGTTGAAAAAAAATTTCGCTGTAAAAGCTAGTTTGGCAACAAAAAAACAAACAAATACTATACCGACCACGACATCGGGAATACAAACAGGAGACTTGGGGTTATTACGCAATTTGCACAGTCTGGAAAGTACTAACACTGAAGATATCAGCACTCAGGAACTGGCACAAGATGAAGGTTATATTACCAACCAATCAATCACGACCCCATTTAAGCCACCTTCAACTTTTAACCCCATTATGCCTCTTGATTCAATCGATGTATTCGCAGACTTCGTGGTTGATGAAGTCAAAAAACTACAAAAAAAGACAATGAAAAGTGTTTCCAAACCGAATCACAAACTGCGACCATATGTGACCCTTATGAAAAAACTAAAAAACGAACAGAACATCATAATCAATAATTCAGATAAAGGGGGCAACTTGGTTTTATGGAACAAGAAAGACTATATTGAAGAGGCGAACAGACAATTGGGGGACAATGTTTGTTACTCCAAAATTGATTTAGCCACAACCAAGAAAATCAATGAATCTTACAGGCAAAATCTGCACAAATGGAAGAGAGAAGGTCTCTTAAGTAGAGATGAATTTAAGTACCTCTACAAGGAGCACCCTGTCCTACCAAACATGTACTTAATACCTAAAGTACACAAGCAACAATCACCGGTACCGGGCAGACCGATAGTGTCTGCTATCAACAGTGTTTTTGAGAACACTTCTAAGTACATTGACTTTTTTTACAAGAGTATGTGGTCAATCTTCCTGCTTACATCAAGGACAGCACCGACTTCCTTTATCAACTGGGACATTGCAAATGGTCTGATGAATTTCTTCTCATCACTCTTGATATATCTACCTTATACATCAGCATAGAACACACAGATGGGTTACGTGCTATGAAGTTTTGTTTGGACAAACGCCCAGTTGAATTGTTGGAACACAGCTTAATGTTGATTAAAATGACAGAGATATGTTTAAACAATAATAACTTCTTGTTCAACAATGATGTGTTTCGGCAGACTAGAGGTGTCGCCATGGGGTCGTGTTTCTCCCCCAGCTACGCGGGGCTCCACGTTGGCTGGTGGGAGGAACACGTACTCAAGGTGCAACACAAGGAAATGTGGTCCAACAATGTGTATAAGTATTGGAGATATATCGATGATATTTTCATCATTTGGAGAGGGTCTGAGGAAATGGCGAAGCAGTTTGTTGAAAACATCAACGTAAATCAGCTGAATTTAAATTTTACATCACACATTAGCCACCATGAAGCTAGTTTTGTAGACGTGAAAATTGAGGCAAAAGGCAATGAGATTGTCACTAGCTTGTTTAGGAAGGAAACTTCCGGCAACTTAATCCTTCACGCATCAAGCTTTCACCCTAATCACACTATCAGGAGCATCCCCTACGGGGAGTTCCTACGTATCCACAGAGCCTGCAGTTGCCCTTTGATAAAAGATAAATGCCAACAGGAAGCTAGGGCACGCCTTATTTGCCGTGGGTACAAGACTACTGTTTTGGATTCAGCTATCAAAAGAGTAAATCAACTGACGAGAGTAGATCTTTTACAGCCTAACAGGGAAAATCGAACCCAGACAACACAGTCAGATGACACTAATACTGCAAGACTAATTACTAGCTATAGTCGCCAATCCAGACAAATTACTAAAATCATCAAGCAACAGTGGCCTATTGTATTGTCAGATCAAGTACTTAAAGACATCTTGCCATCTACACCAACTGTGATATTTAGGCGAGCGTACACTATGAGAGATGATGTAGTCAGAAAACGCCCTGAGACCATTAAGGCCAACAAATGGTTGTCCCCACGCAAAGGTTTCTTTTGTTGCAGCTCATGCAGAGCTTGCAAATTTGGGGTCAACACAAGAACATATACCACCCCCTTTGAAATCAACCCCGTCCCCCTACGAGACCATTTTACCTGCCATACTGAGTTGGCAGTATACGTTTTGACCTGCAGCTGCAATTTGCAGTATGTAGGCAGCACCAAACTACCGGTGCATCAGCGTATATTGCAGCACCTCTGTGCGATCCTACACGCAGACCAAAGTTATCCGGTGGCCCGACATTTTCAGATGGTGCACAATAAAAACTTAGCACATCTGAAATACTATGTCATTGATGCTGTAGTGACCAATAAGAGGGGTGGCAACTATGAGAAGAAACTGAGGCAGCTTGAGTCCCGTTATATAGTTTTGCTTAATAGCAAAAGCCCTGGGGGCTTAAATATGGGGGAAGATTTACATAATTTCCTGTAGCTCTCCGCATTATTTGTTCTTTTATCTCAAACAGTTATTCAATAGAAATACAGTGACGTTCATAGAAGATAAATGAATTCATGCAGACTTGCACATATATCCCTATGTGATAATGCCTACATCCCACTGTGATGATTTAGATCTTCTTAAAAAAAAAGAAAATAAATGAAAGGATGTTTTCACATCTTTATTTGAGCACAACACTTATGCACTGTTTCAATATAAGTTTATTTATCCTCAAAATTGCACTTATTTTTATATATATGTTTTACGCACTCTTGATGTAAGCGACACAATAAGTACCATCTATACAAATACAAATAGATAGCATCCACCCTTTGTAAATTCGAATAAGACTTAGCACAGTCAATTGGTACATTGTTCTATTATGTTGACCTGAACATGCGAGTTGGGACATTTGGATTGAAATATTCACAAAATTTACTAATGAACCGTGTAGGTTCGATTTTAGTATGCATCAAGTGATATATCAATATGTTATTGTTACAATGTATTGGTACTAATGATAACCATGAATTAGATCATTGTAAATAGTAGCGTATCGATTGGACCTTTCATATATCACTATATATGCATGAATGGGAGAACTAGGTTGAATAATTGAAAGAAATGTACTTTTCTTCAGTCCCAGCTTAACCCCATATCCCTACATAAATGCTTCCGAAATATAGCCATATATATAATTTATTATGACTGCATATTGGCACATAGCGTATTTGTACAAATAATAACTTTGGCAGGATAACCAAATAATCAGGTATAACATGAACGACGCATATTTGAAATGTAACTATGGTTATATTTCATTGAGAATGTACATATGCAGGTTGCGTATTAGTACAAATAATAGCCATGGTATTGTTACACGACAACTAAACAATCTGCTTTTTTAATAATTTCGAGAAGATTGTATATATGGGTTCAATTATTTGCATGAATGGTCAACATTGACATGTACAAGCGACACGAAACAACCATAACGTGGCACAATGCAGAAACCGTTTACCTGAATATGATTTTCTTAAAAATGTTTCTGTTCAGATGAAGAAAAGGTTTTATAAACAATGTACATTATGAACTACGTTCTGTTAATGTTACTAGTCCAAGATGGCGACCACAGTTGGTAACAAATATCACCTTTGTGCTATTAGTCTGTTTTCCATGTCAACTACTTTATTTGGCGCGAATTTTTTTAAACATTCTGTATATATTGTGTTGCTTCATCTCTGCCATTTGTCAGTGAGCAAGGGCACAGGCGTGCCCGAAACGCGTCTGATGGCAGCTTTTCCACCGCACAATGATTTAAAATAAAGCATTGGATACCTGACTTTCGCCTGGGCGTGCTGATTCCTGGTCTGTGTGCCTTTCTGTGCAGCTAAGCACTGGTGTAGACGGGCTGGATACACATATATATATATATATATATATATATATATATATATATATATATATATATATATATATATATATATATATATATATATATATATATATATATTACCTACTGGCGGTCGCCAGTAGGTAGTTATAGTTAGGATTGTTTTCCATAGGAAATCCTCAACATTCTATTTGGAATAACTTTGGCCCTGGTTGAAGAATCTTAGCGAATTTCTCAAAGAAGATGGCTCGGTCCGCTGCGCTCCTTCCCTGAAAGTTTGGGGGGGATTGGTCAAGTGGGGGCTGAGATATAAGGGGGTCCCAAAACGTGTTTTCTGCATGTTATTTTCCATAGGACCTTTAGACTCGGCTACAGGTCGAACGGCTGAATGGATTTATAAGAAATTTGGCAAAATTGTAGAGTCCGGTTCACAGATTACGCTTTTTTTGGAATGGTGTAAATCCGTTCAGTAGTTGTTGAGAAAATTAAAGGTAAAGTCAATGATACATCTATAGGCGCGCACGCGTGCGCGCACTCAAGCGGCTGCGCGTGAGCGGAATTTTTTTTGCTGCGTGACATCTGTTAACGTTCGATTCGAAGGAAATCAGGAAGTTTTGTTCGCCATTTTGTCACTGCGAGTAAATATATTGTTCATTTCAAAGCGTTGAAACATGGAAAGGGGAGAAGGTAGAGATTGTTTTGCTGCGTAGCTTTTCTCGGGGTGTGCAGTAAGGCCCTTAAACGCAAAAAGATATAATTTTTTCCCGAAAAAAAATACGGGGTGCGCGCACCCGGTCGCGCACACCTATTTACAAGAGTGTGAAAATGGAGATAAATCAGAAGTTTGAGTGCCTAGATATAAGGTGGCTCTGAAAAGAGCCATTGTGTTAATTGAGTGTTTTCTGCATTTATAAGTAAGTACCGATGCAGAGCCTGATGTTGCAGAGGAAGATTCTGTTTCCCTCATTCGTGAAATTAACACCATCTCTCCTATAGACGTCTTGCATGTGGTATCGCAAGTTGTTGTGGTAAATAGAACCCATGCTATAATCTCTGAGGAACGCAGAAACAGATTTATTTACATGTCTCCTTGCTTTCTCAAATTGTGCACAATGTTGATTGGACCAATTCCATTTCTGTCTTTGGCATATATTGGAATATACCAAGGCAGATCGAGGAAAAAGTGTCATCAATTGTCGAAAGGTGTCTTTTAGAAGCATTTCCAGACCTACCCCAGTGATTGTGCCTAGATCATTCCCACCACAGTGCACAATTATAAGGTCTGGTTCTGGGAGATGCATAAAAGTTTTCACCAATGGAATCAATTGGTGACATTTCAATCCTCTTTTGGTAATCCATGTTATGTGTACATTTGGTAAGCCGAGGTTTCAAATTCGTCTGCTTACTGCATATTTTTCACACTCCAGTGAATATAACTGTGTCCTATAAGCCAGACCTTCATTTTCAAGGGATTTGTAGTCGTCCTCCGATCGGTTCTGGAAGAGGAATGGTAGTTAGAAGTTGAAATTCTAAATAAAGAAAAAGGGTGTGGTTAAAAAAATAAAAATGATTGGTTGATTGTAATAAGTGGAGATTGAACAGTACGTTGCATGTTAATGTTTATGTTAAACGAGAAGTACTATTGGGTGTGAAAAAACAAGACATGTAACAGAGCTTTGGATTGGCAGGTGTTTCTGGAGGGAAAATAGTCTTCTTAATTTGTTGTAGAACGTTGAGACATGAACTTTTGACCTGTGCCTTCAGCAAGGTGCAGAATGAGGTGTAACCATGGAAACAGCCGGAGATGGCAGTTGGTGATGGGTTCACTCTTTGGTGCCTCTGTGTCTGACTCTGTTCTGTGGTGGCAGGCGGACAACTGTTTGTTATTGTAGAGATGAAAGGGTGATAAGGAGAGAAATACGACATAGCGTTTGGCCTGTAGAAGCGTGGGAGCAGTGATTAAGTCTGAGTGAAGCGGAACTGTGGTGGTGCTTGGTAACAGTAAAAAATATTTTTTAACAGTGGTATAACTGTCTGTACGGTGCGCGACCTACTAAGAAAGAGTTGACGGGCCGTAATTGGCTTGCAGGTTCTAGTATCAGTAAGTGAGGTCGAGAAAAGAAAACATTCAGGACTTTATTTATGAAGGCCTTGCGCCACCGGTGCGTCACTGTGTCCCATTTTAAAAAATGAGGCACCGGCGGCGGAAGGTCTTCATAAATAAGGTCCTCAGTGACTACAGTTAAGGTTATGTGGAACCCATGAATAGTTTTTCAATATGAAATCATTTCAGTTGAGATTATGGATTAAAAGAGAAACCGTGAATATTTGAAATGTTTATTTAGAAATGTACTGTTTTAAAGGCAAATCATTATGTAATATGAGTACAGAAATTGCAAAAAACACAGTAATTGGTATTGTCAGTAGTACATGGAATACAAACGCTATAGTTGAAGAAAAATGAATATAGTTGGAAAAAAAACATTGTACACTCTTATAAGGAAGTACATGATATTTTAATAAATGGAAGAAGGTCTCTGGCCTTTCTGTTTAGGAACGATATATGAAAATGCAAGTGGTTATACATCATTACTTTATCAATCAGCTGTCTACATGGGAAGCACTATCAAGTTTGTGTTATGTTACTGTGTACGGGGAAAAAAAGGCGCCAAAAGCGACAAAATGGCGAGAGGTGCATGTATGTAATCTGTTGGATGCTGCGCAAATCACTATTGAGGAGAACTACTGTATTGAGATATCTTTTGAAGGTTGCAGTATTGCATTTGAAATACAGCACAAGTAACAATGGAAATATTGTTGAAAGAACATATTTTTCTGTAAAGTATTTTAAATTATTAATTTTATAGAAAATTAAAGGAGCAGAGGCGTGTGAGGTGGAAATAAGCAGTTGAGATGCGAAATGGCGTTTACAGTTATAAAAAACTCGTTTATAATTTACACATTAATTAGGGTACATGTAGCATATATTAGCGAGTTTTGCATCGAGTACGTTTGAAATAACCTTAGATAAGATATGCAATAGAATTGTTGAGTTTAGACTGTAAAAAAATAAAGTTGAAAATCGAGTAGCTGAAGAAACAAATGTAGTCCACATAAAAGACCAAAATTTAAACAACACAAAATCATAATGTCCACTGTTAGTAAAGCCAATAGGTCTGTTCTTCAAAAGAAAATATGGAAAAGAACGTGAAGAATATAGGGAAGCAAAAGGAAATGAGGACGTCAATGGCTTGTATAAGAGTTATTGAAGCATTGTTTAGGCAAAATAGGTAACTTCTGCTTGTAGCAGGAAATCACTTTTATGATTTGAAAGTATGTCAGCTATCCAATGGAAAAGAGTAAAGCAGTACTCATGATCTGTTAAAATCGGAGCCTCTTTTATTATCAGAGGGCAGCTCGGTGGGTTTTCGATGTAGTTCTCTGTTAGGAAAGAGTTAACCGTCCATTGTGTAGGCAAAGTATGCAGCAAGTGCTTCTAACAGGAAATCATTGTTATCATCTGAAAACATGTCAGCCATCCAATTGAGAAGATGAAAGGAGCATTAATGATCTGTCATTATTGGAGCGTCTTTTACCATCATAGGGCAGCTCAGTGGGTTTTCGATGTAGCTCTCTGTTAGGAAATCTTGCGCCGCTGCGAATATATTCCAATGACCCAGAACTCCTTGTATCGCTGCAAAGGCCATAAACCCTCCGTTGTAACAAAGCTGTTCATGATCAAGTAACGGATTCATGAGGTGATTGTAATTCGGTTCAGGAGGTACCAAATTGCAGAGACATAAATCCAGGGCCCACGTGAAATCACAGCTCAGGCAATGAAATACAGGCTGCACACAGGTGAAATACGAATATCGAAATGTTAATCGATATGAAGTATTCAAAGTTGAGAGTGGTAAGGTGCCGTAGTACAGAAGCATTCTCTGTCGAAATAGTTCTAAGTAGTCCGGCTCGTTTGCGAAGGCAGGAGGGACATCCATTTTGAATTTCCCAAGATGGTAAAGGAAACGGTGCAGCACTGCCGGTTGTAT
Source organism: Lissotriton vulgaris (assembly GCF_964263255.1). Lineage (NCBI taxonomy): Eukaryota > Metazoa > Chordata > Amphibia > Caudata > Salamandridae > Lissotriton > Lissotriton vulgaris. The sequence goes on from NW_028241011.1 coordinate 19,118, forward strand.
AGCAACTCCACAGAATTAGGTCGCCGGCTATGCAGTGGAGAGGAGCAGAATGACTTGATAAATTTTCTAGGAGTCTAGTCACTTATATATTGCTTAGTAGTTATCAAAAAAGAAGCTTTTCTTGAAGTGGAGGATGCGTTAAAAAATAAGGGAGTTATTTGACCAAGTTGTAAAGCAAGGTCAATTTTTTTTTACATCAATGCTGTTTTCTGTGAAAGATATGTGTGTGAGCAGATGTAACGTTCAGTTTTAAATGTGACAATGGAGCTCTTGTTCATGTCTTCCGATTCAAGGTCGGTATTCGCTGCCAAATACAAAGATCAAGAAACGCATGCGTGGGGTAGATAGTCTGCATTCTTAAAGGAAAGGAAATGAAGGGTTATTTTTACCGTGTTAGCATTGTCGTTTAAAAAGTTACAGTGATTTTCATTATCGCGTGAAAACAAAAGTTGTTCTCACATAGCAATAAGTCTCTTATAATTAAGGGACGGAGTGTATATAGTGCTATTTACTACTCTGCTATGTGAACGATGTCGAATATTTCATAGGAGGAGGCTTTAAAAGTTTTTCGATAAACTGGTTTTCCAGGGAAGTGGGTGGAGTGTTCCGTGTAAATTGCAGAGTAGAAACTAGTAAGAACCAATTGGATGTGTTGTTTTAAAGTCACATGACTGCACATGCGTGTCTCGACGCCTGTACGCGATAGGTGGGTGCGCGCACCCGGTTGCGCACTAAATGTAAGCGGTGAAAAAACATCCTATAATTTGCTCTTGGAGCACGTTTTGGTAGAAAGAGTTAGTTCTGAAAAGAACTTTTTTTTTTTTTTGGAAACAAGTGTTATGATGCTTTTGATTTCTTAAAGTTGCTACGACATTTTTCAGTATGTCATACTATCCAAATAAAGTGAAGAAATTTAACTTTTCTTGGAGCATTTATGACTCTCAATTTTGTGTTTAATTAGAGTAAAGCTTTGCTCTCCGTATACAAGAAGTTTTCCACAGTTCGTGCATTCCATGTGCACGTTCGCCAGATATGGTTTCAAGTCCATTTCAGCACTCGATGGAGATACAGGTCGTCCACCGGAAGATGTGCTGATTACTTCTGATGGTAATAGCGTGGCCTCCGTTTTTCTTGTCAAAGGTGGTCGCTCATTTCCTTCAGATTCGGAAGATGAATGCGGAACGGTAGCCATTGCAGCGAAGTCTTCGGGAAGATGTTCGACGTTGTTCTCTCTTGAGAGTAGAAAAGAAAGTGATGGAAGTGGGTGGAGTGCTGCGTGTAAATTCCAGAATAGAAACTACCAAGAACCAATTAGAAGTGTTGTTTTGAAGTCACATGACTTCACATGCAAGTGTCAGGTCCTTTCGCACTAAAATAAAGCGGCGAAAAAACATCTCATAATATGCTCTTGGAGCACGTTTTGGTAGAAAGAGGTAGTTCTGAAAAGAACTTTTTTTTTTTTGTTGTTTTTTTTGGAAACAAGTGTTATGATGCTTTTAAAGTTGCTACTACATTTTTCAGTATGTAATACTATGAAAATGAAGTAAAGAAATGTATCCTTTCTTGGGGCATTTTTGACTTTCAATTTTGAGTTGAATAAGAACGAGGCTCTGCTCTCCGTACAAAAGAATTTCTCCACACTCGTTGCATTTCATGTGCACCTTCACAAGATATGGTCTCAAGTCCATCTCAGCACTCGATGGAGATACAGGTCGTCCACCAGAAGATGTGCTGGCCACCTCTGATGGTAATAGCGTGGCCAGGGCTCTTGTCGATGCTTTTGCATAATGCTCAGGGTGCCTTTGTTTAACATGCCGCTGCATGGTGTGTATAGAAAAGGAATATTTTTTATTTGGATTTCCCCTTGAGAGCTCCGAATTGCATATCGTGCAGGTTACTTTTGGCGCATTCACTTTCTTTTGATCTTCTTAACGGTGGTCACTCATTTCCTTCAGATTCGGAAGATGAATGCGAAAGGGCAGCCATTTCAGCAAAGTTTTCCGGAAAATGGTCGACGTTGTTGTCTCTTGAGAGTAGAAAAGATTGTGAGGAAAGTGGGTGGAGTGCTTCGTGTAAATTCCAGAACAGAAACTACTTAGAACCAATTGGAAGTCTTGTTTTCAAGTCACATGACTTTACATGCGCTTCTCAGGACGTGTAGGCTGTGACACTATCTAGTTACGAACCTGATTACATGCTTAGGAACTAGCATTCAAAAAAACTATGAAATTCACTGAAAAAACCATAGGTTTTACACACGTTATAGTTGGGAAATAGCATTTGAAAAACCTATGAAATTCACTGAAAAAACCATAGGTTTGACACCAGTTATAGTTAGCTGGAAATTTTACTGACATAAAACCAATGAAATTCCACGTTATAGTTAGTTGGACTCACTATAACTTGCGCGTGTAATGCACTGCTGATGACATCACATATTACATCACTCATGACATGGTCAGTTACATCACTCATGACATCACTGATGACACCATCCAGTGAATGTGTGTCTTTCTGAAAAATAAATATGTTTTATATATGTATATGTAAAGGTCGATGGAAGAATAAATGTTTAAATAAGTGTCTAAATGGATTTTTTTTTTTAAATTGAATGGTAACTGGCTTATTAAGTGTATCTTAGTGAATACATATATTAGCGAGGAATGTTTAAAAATTTAAATATATGTATCAGTGTTTCACTGTGTGTATAAGTGGCTGTATGGGTTGGTGAGTAGCTACATGTGTGTGTATATGGGTTATTATATGTTTTTTTTGTATCAGTATGAGTGTCTGTATGGTTTGGTGGGGGTGTTACTTAGCACATAGATGCATCAAAGACTGACTCACTGTTTGTATGTTTTTTGAAAACAGCATATGTGCAGGACTGTATGAGTAGATGAGTGTGTATATGTGTGTGTTAGTGATTGAATGCCTATCTCAGTAGTGTGTTTATCAGTAACAAGATACATTTTAATCTAGTATATGTGAGTATTGATGTATATAAGTCAGTATATGTGAAAGTGAGAGATTGTAAGAGTTCCTGTTTAAATAAGTATGTGTTTCTATAAGTGATTGTTTAAAAGAGTACATATGTATAAGTTTCCTTAGAAGTAAGGTGGTAGTGTGTGTATATCTGTATATGCAAATAAATGGATGTTTATTAATTTATTTGCATATGTGAGTATATGTGTGAGTAACTTGTTGATGACTGTCGGTGTGTAACAGGATGAATAGGTGTATCACTACATATGATGAGTGAGTATATGTATGAGTGACTATATAAAACTGTTGGTGAATGTGTGAATGTGTACATAGATGGTGAAATTACTGAATTCGTTGTTGTAACTGGTATGGGTATATCCACTTTTTTGAAAATGTTAGTTTCTATTTTTGAATATGTGTTTCAAGGGTTACTTTACAGTGAAAGGAGATCAGTCACTGTGTCACAAGGATGGTGTCATCAGTGATGTCATGAGTGATGTAATATGTGATGTCATCAGCAGTGCATTACACGCGCAAGTTATAGTGAGTCCAACTAACTATAACGTGGAATTTCATTGGTTTTATGTCAGTAAAATTTCCAGCTAACTATAACTGGTGTCAAACCTATGGTTTTTTCAGTGAATTTCATGGGTTTTTCAAATGCTATTTCCTAACTATAACATGTGTAAAACCTATGTTTTTTTCAGTGAATATATATGTATATATATATATATATATATATATATATATATATATATATTACCTACTGGCGGTCGCCAGTAGGTAGTTATAGTTAGGATAATTTTCAATGTTAAATCTCAACATTCTATTTTGAATAACTTTGGCGCCGGTTGACGAATTTGCCTGAAATTTTCAGGAAAATGGTCTCATGGCGGTCCGGTCCTTCCCTGAAAGTTTGGGGGGGATTCATCAAGCGGGGGCCGAGATAAAAGGGGGGTCCCAAAACGCGTTTTCCCCATGTTAATTTCCATAGGGCGGTCGATTTCACTTTTAGCCCGAACGGCTGAATGGATTTCCACCAAACTTGGCAAAATTGTAGGGACTGGTAGCCCGATGTGCCTTTGCTATGTCTCAAGATATGTGCTCCAGTGGATTTTGAGTAATTAAGGTTCAAAAAAATATATATATCTATAGCCGCGCTCCGGTACGCGCACCGGTACGCGCACCGGGCGCTTACCGCGACTTGCGCGGAGAAAGCTGATTGGCTCTGGGGGGTCTGTAAACATTCTAAACAGTCCGGAGCGGCCGCCATCTTGTGTCTCGGTAGGATCGAGACACAAGAGGTGGCCAAAACAAAGGGGGAAATGACCATAAGGGGGCAGAGTAGACCCCCCTTGACCCCCTAGGTTTGATGTGGGGGCCATAAAAGGGCCCCACGGGGCAAAAAAAAAATAAAAAATTTTTTTGATTTTCGCGGGGTGAGCGCCCGGTACGCGCACCGGTAAGCGTACCGGGGAGTGTACCATGGGGAAAAAGAATGACAGTTTTAAAAGTAGCTGATTAGAAAAAAAAATGTTTAGTTGTTTTTTTTATATATACACATACATATATATAAATGCATATGCACATATATATATGCATATATGTCTATATGTGTGCGTGTAGAGAGAGGTAGAGAGGTAGAGGTGTAGAGGTAGAGAGGTAGAGAGGTAGAGAGTAGAGAGTGAGTAATAGAGAGTAGAGAGTGAGTAGTAGAGAGTAGTAGAGAGCAGTAGAGAGAGTAGCAGAGTGAGTAGTAGAGAGTAGTAGAGTGAATAGTAGAGTGAGTAGTAGAGAGTAGTAGAGAGTGAGTAGTAGAGACTGAGTAGTAGAGAGTAGTAGAGAGTAAGTAGTAGAGTGAGTAGTAGAGAGCAGTAGAGAGTGAGTAGTAGAGAGTGGGAGAGAGTAAGTAGTAGAGAGTAGTGGAGAATATTCCAAAGTTTGGCACAGCACCACTTTCACAATGAGTCCAATCAAATCATATCACTTAGAGTACTTATTGAAGCGCTGAATCTTGGTGTATATTCAAATGCTTTTATTTTCCTTAAGTTTATGTACCACAGCCAGCCGAAACGTTTCGTTCTGTACAACAGAACTTCTTCAGGGCGTTCTTATTTCCTTCAAGTTATGTCGGTATCCCGTTGTCATATAACTAGATATTTCTTCCAAATGTTAGACGAGACATAAGTATATTCCTATTCAAAGTGACTAGGTATCAATTTTACCCACACAATTCGGGCAGACTTGAGTAATTTATAGCATCCTCAAAGTCAGTCTTTCAAAAATTCCAAAGTATAGGACATGATAATCCAAATCCAAATGTTTCTCAAGAAAAGTCATTTACAATCGTTCGGAATATCGGTGTTTGGGCAGATATGATCCAGGGACCCCCAGTATGCAAGGGGAATTAGTCCCCCCTCTGCAAAGGCGCCAGTGGCCTGCATTGCAGAGAGGTGTAACAAGGGTGTGGCCTCATTACACTTCTCTGCAATGCAGCTCCCTCGTGCATACTGGAGGCTCCTGGTGGACTAGTTGACCCCAGGGACCCCCAGTATGCAAGGGGAATTAGTTCCCCCTCTGCAAACGCGGCAGTGGGCTGCGTTGCAGAGAGGTGTAACAAGGGGCATAGTCTCATTACACCTCTGCAATGCAGCCCCAGGCGCATACTGGAGGTTCCAGGTGGGCTAATAGGCCCCCAGGGGCCCCCAGTATGCAAGGGGAATTAGTTTCCCCTCTTCAAACATGCACGGGGGCTGCGTTGCAGAGAGGTGTAAAAAGGGTTGTGGCTTCATTACACCTCTCTGCAATGCAGTCCCCTGGCGCATACTGGAGATTCCTGGTGGGCTTTCAGGTCTTATATAGTTAGGAATTAGCATTAAAAAAACCTTTGAAATTCACTGAAAAAACCACAGGTTTCACACCAGTTATAGTTAGGAATTAGCATTTAAAAAACCTTTGAAATTCACTGAAAAAACCATAGGTTTCACACCAGTTATAGTTAGGAATTAGCATTTAAAAAACCTATTAAATTCACTGACAAAACCAGTTATAGTTAGCTGGAAATTTTACTGACATAAAACCAATGAAATTCCACGTTATAGTTAGTTGGACTCACTATAACTTGCGCGTGCAATGCACTGCTGATGACGTCACATATTACATCACTCATGACATGGTCAGTGACATCACTCATGACATCACTGATGACACCATCCTTGTGACATAGTGACAGACCTCCTTTCACTGTAATGTAACCCTTGAAACACATATTCAAAAATAGAAACTGAAATTTAAAAAAAAATGGAGATACCCATATCAGTTACAACAAGCAATTCAGTAATTCCACCATCTATATGCACATCCAGTCATTCATCAACAGTTCTATATAGTCACTCATACATATACTCACTTATCATATGAAGTGATACACCTATACATCCTGTTACACACCGACAGTCATCCAAAAGTTACTCACACACATACTCACACGTGCAAATAAACTATTGAACATCCATTTATTTGAATATAGAGTTATACACACACTTCCACCTTACTTGTATTGAAAATTACACATATTTATTCTCTTAAACAATCACTTATAGAAACACATACTTATTTAAACAGGAACTCTTACAATCTCTTACTCTCACATATACTCACTTATATACATCAATATTCACATATACTAGATTAAAACATATGTAGTTACTGATAAAGACACTAGTGAGACAGTCATTCACTCACTAACAAACACATATACACACTCATCCATCCATACAGTCCTGCACATATGCTGTCTTCAAAACACATACAAACAGCGAGTCAGTCACTCATGCATCTATGTGCTAAGTAATACCCCCACCAAACCATATAGACACTCATACTGATACTAAGAGAAACATCTAATAACCCATATACATACGCATGTAGCTACTTACCAACACATGTAGCCACTTATACACAAAGTGAAACAATAATATATATATTTAAATATTTAAACATTACTCACTAATATTTATTTTTCAGAAAGACACATATTCACTGGATGGTGTCATCAGTGATGTCATGAGTGATGTCACTGACCATGTCATGAGTGATGTAATATGTGACGTCATCAGCAGTGCATTGCACGCGCAAGTTATAGTGAGTCCAACTAACTATAACGTGGAATTTCATTGGTTTTATGTCAGTAAAATTTCCAGCTAACTATAACTGGTTTTGTCAGTGAATTTAATAGGTTTTTTAAATGCTAATTCCTAACTATAACTGGTGTGAAACCTATGGTTTTTTCAGTGAATATATATATATATATATATATATATATTACCTACTGGCGGTCGCCAGTAGGTAGTTATAGTTAGGCAAAATTGTAGGGACTAGTAGCCCGATGTGCCTTTGCTATGTCTCAAGATATGTGCTCCAGTGGATTTTGAATAATTTAGGTTCAAAAAAATATATATATCTATAGGCACGCCCCGGTGCATGCACCGGGGAGCGCACCGGGCGCGACACGCGACTTGCGCGCGGAAAGCTGATTGGCTCACGGGTGTCTGTAAACATTCGAAACAGTCCTGAGCGACCGCCATCTTGTGTCTCGGTAGGATCGAGACACAAGAGGTGGCCAAAAAAAGGGGGAAATGACTATAAGGGGGCAGGGTAGACCCCCCTGACCCCCAAGGTTTGATGTGAGGGCTATAATAGGGTCCTTCGGGGCCAAAAAATAAATATTAATTCGATTTGCGGGGGAGGAGCGCCCGGTACGCGCACCGGGGAGCGGCCTGGGGAGGGAAGCATGGGGAAAACCCAGTTTATTCACCGCGTCACCTCTACGACCCTTTCTTGCGTCAATACGCCCCTTTTGCATACATTACACCTGACGTAGGAATAATGTGGCGCGGGGGCTTACAAAGTGACGCATCTACCTAGATGCGTCACTTTGTAAATATGACTGAATAAGGTGCATTTTTTACAGCACTGGTGTGTCACAAAAAGTGACGCTCCGGTGGCGTAAAAGTGACGCATGGCCTCATGAATGAGGCCTTCAGTATTCTACTCATGCGTCATAATAAATATATGACGCATTATGTCGCAAGCACTTACAGATACGTAGGATTTTAGATGTATCTGTAAGCGCAAAAATGATGCATTGCTGGAGTGTGTCTCAAAAATGAAGCAACTCCAGCAATGCATCCTTTCACATGGGGCCACAAGGCCGTGCTGTCGGCCACGCCCCACAGGCAGGTGATGTTCATTTAAATGCGCTTTACTGCAGCTTTCTTACCAGCCACTGAGGAAGAGAGCACGTCGCTCTCGAAACGCGTTTGGCTTTATAACTTTGGAACTATCAAGCCTCCAGAAAACTGCCAGCAAGATGCCATTTCAACAGCGTGACCTACATGCTTCCAGGCGGCAGTTCTCTCAATGGGTTTCTGCTTGGGCTTGATTTATAGCGGCTGTCCAGGTCGCAATGAGAACTGCCCATTGCTGACATGCGGACCCTGACAGGCTTGACAAAGGTGCCTTATTTCAGGGTGGAAGGTGAGCCTGCGCCAATGCAGAATGGCGCTCGCTTTTGCTCACTGTGACAGCTACAAAGCAGGGCAGCGGACTGATGTCTGGATTTACCTTGCCCACTTGGGATGACATTTTGGTTTTATCTGCTGCATATTAAGCGCACCCACATGGGACTTCATTATCCACACGGCCGTGCTGTCGGCCACGCCCCACAGGCAGGTGATGTTCATTTAAATGCGCTTTACTGCAGTTTTCTTACCAGCCACTGAGGAAGAGAACACGTCGCTCTCGAAACGCGTTTGGCTTTATAACTTTAGAACTATCCAGCCTCCAGAAAACTGCCAGCAAGCTGCCATTTCAACAGCGTGACCTACATGCTTCCAGGCGGCAGTTCTCTCAATGGGTTTCTGCTTGGGCTTGATATATATATATATATATATATATATATATATATATATATATATATATATATATATATATATATATATATTTATTTTTTTCACTGAAAAAACCATAGGTTTCACACACGTTATAGTTAGAAATTAGCATTTTTAAAACCTTTGAAATTCACTGAAAAAACCATGGGTTTCACACCAGTTATAGTTAGCTGGTCATTTTACTCATACAAAACCTTTGAAATTCCCCCGTTATAGTTAGTTCAGCTAACTATAACTCACGTGCCCGCAATGCACTGCTGATGACGTCACATATTACATCACTCATGACATGGTCAGTGACATCACTCATGACATCAGGGCTCTGATTTAAAAAATACAGTTTGTATGGGGGGAGTTTGAGCACTCCCACATGACCCCGGGGACAACCACCTCCCAGGGGCACACTTCATTTACATATGGGGTCTATTGTGGACCCCACCGGGGACCACCACCTCCCTGGGGCTGGGCAAATGTAGGGAAAGGGGTCACGGGGCCCCGTCCTGGAGCCCTAGATGGCTCTGGGGACAGCCACCCCCAGGTCTGGCTCCTTTAATGTCCCGGTGTGCTCACCCCCGGGACATTGCGGTTTACTATGGCTGGGCGGGAGTACGGCCCCCGCCCTGCCATAGCAAAAACTGCTTTGCTTAGTTGAAGCGAGAGCATGAAATCTGCTCTTGCTTCAACAAGGCAAAGCAGAACTGATTTTGGCCAAGGGGAGCTGCATGTTAGCTGCTCCCCCTGCCCAAAAGCAACGCCGGCTCCTGCTGGAGGCGGGGAGCCAGGAGGGACCGTGGGGGTATTGGGTCTCCCCCACAATCCCTGTCAAAGAGGCCAGGCCCCAGGGGGCGTAGCCTGCTATGACAACTTAGCAAACCGGCTGTGTGGGACTTACTGGAGGTAATAGGAGGGGTAGTTGGGGGCCAACTACCTCTCCTATTACCTCCGCTAATTCCCACACAGTGGGATTGCTAAGAAGTCTTCGTAGGCCACGTCCCTCTACCTCCACCACTCTGCAAACGCTCCTCCTGGCACAGTACTGGTTGAGGGAAAAAGTCCACTTTACTCCTGAGGGACTTTGGGGGCCAAGAAGCCCTCTTGCTACCTCCCGTAAGTCCTACGCGGCGGAATTCCTGAGAGCTGGTCGGAGGCCCAGCCCTTTTTTGCACCACTCTGCAAATGGGACTAGCAGTTAATGAAGCAGGTAATAGGTTTCACATTTGTGAGAGTTAGAGCTATTGACGTTGTAAATGTAAAATATTTTTACTAATTTGTTTGGTGTGGAGTGGATGTACGTGGTGTGTAGTGGAATTATATGGTATGTTGTGCAGTTAAATTATGTGAATAGACAGTATGTGATATTTAGTGTATAGGAATTATGTCAAGTGGGATTATGTGTTTTGGAGAGTAGTTATGTACTACTGTAGTCTGTGTTGTGGAGTGGTAACCTCAAGTTTAGTCTTCCTTATTTCCATAGAAGCTAAACTATCAAATCAATGAGAAAGAAGGAACCACTGAGGAGCACTTCTGGACCCAGTCGGAGGTATGAGCAGGGCCACTAGAATTATGTGACTGTTCCGCTGCACCAATTTTCACATAATTAAACATTTTCCACATTTGCCAAATATTCCATCATCTGCTGCCTAATCTGCAGATTTAAACAAAAAAAGCCATGTTTCTAGCTCAAACGGCTCAAATGTTCCCAAAAATGCAGAGTCCCGTGTTACAGAGTGGTGGAAGGCCCTTTGCAAAACTAGAATGGTCATGTGTAATTTATTGTTAAATGTGGGTGTTAAACTGGTACTAATGGTGCACAAATGTCTCTTGTTTCTGTTCCTCTCTTGCTTTTTTCGGCATTTCTCTTGCTTCTTGCTGCACCTTTCTTCCTCTTTCTGCACCTCACTGTCTTCTTTCTGCACTTCACTTGCCTCTTTCCGCACTTCTCTTTTCTCCTTCTGTACCTCATTTGCTTCTTTCAGCAACAGTGTTGCTTTTTTCTGCAGATGTCTTGCCTCTTTCTGCAGCTTTCTTGCCTCGTTCTGCACCTCTCTTGGCTCTTTCTGTACCTCTCTTGCCTCTTTCTGCTCCTCTCTTACCTCTTTGTGCATTTCTATTGCCTGTTTCTGCACTTCCCTGGCCTCTTTCTGTACCTCACTTGCCTCTTTCCGCACCTCACTTGCTTCCTTCTGTTCCTCTCTTGCCTCTTTCTGCACTTCTCTTGCCTCTTTCTGCACTCCTCGAGCCTCTTTTGGCACTTCTCTTGCCTCTTTCTACACCTATCCTGCCTCTTTCTACACTTCTCTTTCCTCTTTCTATACCTCCCATATCACTTTCTGCTCTTCTCTTGCATCTTTCAGAACCTCACTCTCTTCTTTCTGCACCTCACTTGCTTCTTTCTGAATCTCTCTTGCCTCTTTCTGCATCTCTATTGCCTTTTTCGGCAACTCTGTTGCTTCTTTCTGTACAATTCTAGTCTCTTTCTGCAACTTTCTTGTCTCGTTCAGCACCTCTGTTGCTCAATGGTTAGAGCGGCAGACCCTGATGCAGAGGTCTGGCCCAGGACCAGGGTCCAATTTCCGCCTCAGCGGGTCTTGGGCTCAATTTCCTCAGACCTGATAATTCTCACCTCTGTGCCTATTCTAATCATGGGTCCCACTCTGCAACTCTGGGCAATAGCTTGCTTAATCTCCACAATGGCCCCAACAGTGCTTGGATGCCTGGCTTCACCTTGGGGGTGCCCAGGAGTGGACGTTTCAAAGGGAAAAGCCAGGAAGTGTTCCACAGCGGTATGCATACAGTGCCAGGAAACCCCGGTTAGGGTATAAGTGCGCTTTACAAGTACAAATTCATTTCATTTCATTTCTGCACTTCTCTTCCTTCTTTCTACACCCGCTTGCATCTTTCTGTACCCGTGTGTTGTCTCTTTGTGCACCTCTCCTACCTCTTTCTGGACACTTCTTGCCTATTTTCTGTACCTCAGTTTGTTCTTTCTGCACTGCTCTTTCTTCTTTCTGTACTCTTATGCAAATGTATGTATCCCTCTTACCTCTTACTGCACCCCTGCTTCCTCTTTTTGCACCTTTTGTGCCTGTCTTTGCACCACGCTTGCCTCTTTCTGCACTTCTTTTGCTTCTTTCTGTACTTCTCTTTCTTCCTTCTGCACTCCGCTTGCCTCTTTCAGTACCCCTCTTGCCTCCTTATGCACATCTCCTTCCTCTTTCTGCACCTCTCTTGCCTATTTCTGCAGTTGTCTTACCTCTTTCTGCACTTCCCTTGTCCCTTTCTGTACCCCTCTTGCCTCTTTCTGCATCTCTGTTGGTTCTTTTTGCACTGCTCTTGATTCTTTCTGCACCTCTTTTGCAAAATTCTGTATCCCTCTTGCCTCTTTCTTCATCTTTCCTGCCTGTTTCTGCACCTCTCTTGCCTCTTTATGCACATCTTTTGCATCTTTCTGCACCTCTTACCTTTTTCTGCACCATCTTTGTGTACCTTTCCTGCCTGTTTCAGCACCTCTCTTACCTCTTTTTGCACCTCTGTTGGTTCTTTCTGTACTGCTCTTGCTTCTTTCTGTACATCTTTTGCAAATGTCTGCTTCCCTCATGCCTCTTTCTGTCTTCCTCTTCCCTATGTCTAGATCTCTCTTGCTTCTTTCTGCATTTCTCTTGTGTCTTTCTGCACTGCTCTTGCTTCGTTCAGCCCGTCTCTTCCATATTGCTGTATCTCTCTTACCTCTTAATGCAACCTGTTCCCTCTTTCTGTACCTCTAATCCCTGTTTCTGCACCTTTCTTGCTTCCTTCTGCACCGCACTTGCCTCTTTATGCACTTCTCTTGCTTATTTCTGCACCCTTCTTCCCTTTTTCTGAACATCGTTTGCCTCCTGCACCTCTCTTGCCTCAATCTGCACATCTCTTGGTTGTTTGCGCACTGTTCTTGCCTCTTTATGCACCCCTCTTGCTTCTTTGTGTACCTCTTTTCTTTCTTTCTGTACTTCTCTTGCCTCATTCTGCACCCCACATGCCTCTTTCTGCACCTCTGTTGCTTCTTTCTGTATCCCTCCTGCCTCGTTCTGTACTTGTTTTTGCCTCTTTGTACACCTATGTTGGTTCTATATGCACTACTATTGCTTCTTTCTGCACCTCTTTTGCAAATTTCTGCATCCCTCATCCATCTTTCTGTACACCTCTTCCCTCTTTCTGCTCTTCTCTTGCCTCTGTCTGCACACTTGTTCCCTCTTTCTGCATCCCTTTTGCCTATTTCTGTAAATATTTTGCCTCTTTCTGCAGTTCTTTTGCCTCGTGCCGTACCTCTGTTGCTTCTTTCTGTATTTCTTTTGCCTCTTTCTGTACCCCTGCAGCCTCTTTATGCATATGTCGCTTCTTTCTGTACCCATCTTGCCTCTTTTAGCATCCATACTCCTTTTTGCACCTCTCTTGCCTCTTTTTGTACTTCTTTTGCCTCTTTCCACTCCCTCTTGCCTCTTTCAGCACCTCTGTTGCTTCTTTCTGCACTTCTCCTGCTTCCTTTTGCACCTCTTGGCTCTTTCTGTACCCCTCTTGCTTCTTTGTGCACCTCTCATTTCTCTTTCTGCACCTCTCCTGCCTTTTTATGCAATTCTCTTGCCTCTTTCTGCATCTCGTTTGATTCTTTCTGCACTTCTCTTGCTACTTTCTGTACCCCCTTGCCTCTTTCTGCAACTCTGTTTGTTCTTGCTGCACTGCACTTGCTTCTTTCTGCACCTCTTTTGCAAATGTCTTTATCCCTCTTGCCTCTTTCTGCACCCCTGTTCCCTTTTTCTGCACCTTTCCTACCCTGTTTCTGAACCTTTCCTGCCTCTTTCTGCACTTCACTTGCCTCTTTCTGTACCTCACTTGCTTCCTTCTGCACCTCTCTTGCCTCTTTCTGCACTTCTCCTGCCTCTTTCTACACCTATCCGGCCTATACCTCTCTTTCCTCTTTTTACACCTACCTTATCAATGTCTGCTCTTCTCTTGCATCTTTCAGAACCTCACTCTCTTCTTTCTGCACCTCACTTGCTTCTTACTGAATATCTCTTGCCTCTTTCTGCATCTCTATTGCCTCTTTCTGCAACTCTGCTGCTTCTTTCTGTACAACTCTTGCCTCTTTCTGCAACCTTTGTGTCTCTTTCTGCACCGCTTGCCTCTTTCTGTACCCCATTGCCTCTTTATGCACCTCTCCTACCTCTTTCTGGACCCCTCTTCCCTATTTTCTGTACCTCTGTTGGTTCTTTCTGCACTGCTCTTTCTTCTTTCTGTACCTCTTATGCAAATGTATGTATCCCTCTTACCTCTTTCTGCACCCCTGCTCCCTCTTTCTGTAAATTTTGTGCCTGTCTTTGTACCTCTCTTGCCTCTTTCTGCACCTCTATTGCTTCTTTCTGCACTTTTCTTGATTCCTTCTGCACTCCACTTGCCTCTTTCAATACCCCTCTTGCCTCCTTGTGCACATCTCCTTCCTCTTTCTGCACCTCTCTTGCATTTTACTGCATTTGTCTTGTCTCTTTCTGCACTTCACTTGTCCCTTTCTGTACCCCACTTGCCTCTTTCTGCATCTCTGTTGGTTCTTGATGCACGATTCTTGGTTCTTTCTGCACCTCTTTTGCAAACTTCCATATCCCTCTTGCCTCTTTCTGCAACCTGTTTCCTCTTTCTGTACCTTTCCTGCCTGTTTCTGCACCTTTCTTGCCTTTTTATGCACATCTTTTGCATCTTTCTGCACCTCACTTGCCTCTTTCTGCACTCCTCTTGCCACTTTCTGCACTCCTCTTGCCACTTTCTGCACCTCTTCCTCTTCTTTCTGCACCTCTCTTGCATCTTTCTGCACAGCTGTTCCCTCTGTCTGAACCTTTCCTGCATGTTTCAGCACCCTTCTTGCCTCTTTTTGCACCTCTGTTGTTTCTTTCTGTACTGCTCTTGCTTCTTTCTGTACATCTTTTGCAAATGTCTGCTTTCCTCATGCCTCTTTCTGTCCTCCTCTTCCCTATGTCTCCACCTCTCTTGCTTCTTTCTGCAGTTGTCTTGCGTCTTTCTGCACTGCTCTTGCTTTGTTCAGACCGTCTCTTCTATATTTCTGTATCCCTCTTACCTCTTTATGCACCCTGTTCCCTCTTTCTGTACCTTTCTTGCCTGTTTCTGTACCTTTCTTGATTCCATCTGCACCACACTTGCCTGTTTCGGCACTGCTCTTGCTTATTTCTGCACCTTTCTTCCCTTTTCTGAACATCTCTTGCCTCTTTCTGCAACTCTATTGCCTCAATCTGCACATCTCTTGGTTCTTTCCGCACTGCTCTTGCCTCTTTCTGCACCCCTCTTGCCTCTTTGTGTACCTCTTTGATTTCTTGCCGTACTTCTCTTGCCTCTTTCTGCACCCCACATGCCTCTTCCAGCACATCTGTTGCTTCTTTCTGCACCCCTCCTGCCTCTTTCTGTACTTGTTTTGCCTCTTTTCACACCTATGTTGGTTCTTTCTGCACTACTATTGCTTCTTTCTGCACCTCTTTTGCAAATTTCTGCATCCCTCATCCTTCTTTCTGTACACCGCTTCCCTCTTTCTGCACTTCTCTTGCCTCTATCTGCACACTTGTTCCCTCTTTCTCCACCCCTTTTGTCTGTTTCTGTAAATCTCGTGCCTCTTTCTGCAGTTCTTTAGCTTCCTGCTGCACCTCTGTTGCTTTTTTCTGTACTGCTCTTGCCTCTTTCAATACCCCTGTAGCCTCGTTCTGTACCTGTTGCTTCTTTCTATACCCATCTTGCCTCTTTGTGCATCCCTACTCCTTTCTGCACCTCTCTTGCCTCATTTTGTAATTTTCTTGTCTCTTTATACCCCATCTTGACTCTTTCAGCACCCATGTTGCTTCTTTCTGCACTTCTATTGCTTCCTTCTGCACCTCTCTTGCCTCTTTCTGTATCGCCTTGCCTCTTTCTGCATCTATGTTGGTTCTTTCTGCACTGCTCTTGCTTCTATCTGCACCTCTTTTTTAAATGTCGATATCCCTCTTGCCTCCTTCTGCACCCCTGTTCCCTTTTTCTGCACCTTTCCTACCCTGTTTCTGCACCTCTCTTGCCTCTTTCTACACCTCTGTTGCTTATTTCTGCACTTATCTTGCCTCTTTCTGCACCCATCTTGCCTCTTTCTGCACCCCCTTCCTCTGTCTGCAGCTCTCTTGCCTATTTCTGCTGTCCTCTTGCCTTTTCTGCACCTCTTGTGTTTTTTCTGCAGTTCCCTTGCCTTTTTCTGTACCTCTCATTTCTTTTTCTGCACATCTGTTGGTTCATTCGGCACTGCTCTTGTTTCTTTCTGCACATCTGTTCCCTCTTTCTGCACTCTTTTTGCCTATTTCTGCAATGGTTGCAAAAGTTTGCATCCATCTTGCCTGTTTCAGCAACCATCATCTGTCTTTCTGCACCTCTCTTGTTTCTGTCTGCACACCTGTTCCCTCTTTCTGTACCCTTTTTGCCTATTTATGCAATGGTTGTCTGTATCTGCACTTTTCTTCCCTCTTTCTGTACCTCTCTTGCTTCTTTCTGCACTTCTCTTTCTTTTTTTTGTACCTCTGTTGCAAATGTCAGCATCCCTATTGCCCTTGTCAGTACACCTGTTCCCTCTTTCTGCAACTGTCTTCCCTTTTTATGAATATCTCTTGCCTCTTTCTGCACCCCTCTTCCCTCTTTCTGCACTTCTATTGCCTCTTTCTGCACCTCTCTTGTTTCTTTCTGTACCACTGATGTCTCTTTCTGCACTCGTCTTCCCTCTTTCTGTACCTCTCTCGCTTATTTCTGTACTTCGCTTGCTTCTTTCTGCACCTCTTTTGCTTCTTTCTACACCCTTTTTCCCTTTTTTGCATTCCTCTTGCCTCTTTCTGCAGTTCTCTTCTATTGTCTGCACCTCTCTTGCCTCTTCTGCGCCTCACGTGCCTCTTTCTGCACTTCTCTTGCATCTGTCCACACATGTGTTGCTTCTTTCAGCAGTTTTCTTGCCTCCTTTTGCACTTCTCTTTCTTGTTTCTGAACCTCTCTTGCGTCTTTCTGCACCTATGTTGCCTCTCTCTGCACCTCACTTGCTTCTTTCTGTACCCCTCTTGCCAATTTCGGCACCTTTCTTTGCTCTTTCTGGACCTCTCTTGCCTCTTTTTGTGCCCCTGTTACCTCTTTCTGTACCTTTCCTGGCTGTTTCTGTACTTCTCTTGCCTCTTTCTGTATCCCACTTGCTTCTTTCAGCACCTCTGGTGCTTCTTTCGTCACTTCTCTTACTTCTTCTGCACCCATCTTTCCTCTTTCTGAACCCCCTTGCCTCTCTGTGAACCTCTCCGTCCTCTGTCTGTACCTCTCTTGCCTATTTCTGCTGATCTCTTGCCTCTTCTCCACCTCTTTTGTTTTTTCTGCACTTCTCTTGCCTCTTTCTGTTCCTCTCTTGCCTCTTTTTGCACCTCTCTTGGTTCATTCTGCACTGCTCTTGCTTCTTTCTGCACATCTGTTGCAAATTTTTGTATCCAATTTGCCTATTTCTGCAACTTTCTGCAATTCTTTTGCCTCTTTATGCACCCCTGTTGCTTCTTTCTGCACTTCTCTTGCTTCTTTTTGTGCCTCTCCTGTTTCTTTCTGCACCCATCTTGCCTCTATTTTCACCCCTACTCCTTCTTTCTGCACCTCTCTTGCCTCGTTCCGTACCTCTCTTGCCTCTTTTTGCACTTCTGTTGGTTCATTCTGCACTGCTCTTGCTTCTTTCTGCACATCAGTTGCAAATGTATGCATCTGTCTTGCCTCTTTCAGCACCCCACGTCCTTCTTTCTGCACCTCTCTTGCCTCTGTCTGCATACCTGTTCCCTCTTTCTGCACCCCTTTTGTCTGTTTCTGCAACTCTCTTGCCTCTTTCTGCAGTTCTCTTGCTTCTTTCAGCACCACACTTCCTTCTTTCTGTACCTCTCTTGCCTCTGTCTGCATACCTGTTCCCTCTTTCTGCACCCCTTTTGCCTGTTTCTGTAACTCTCTTGCCCCTTTCTGCAGTTCTCTTGCTTCTTTCTGAACCCATCTTGCCTCTTAGTGTACCTCTACTCCTTCTTTCTGCACCTCTCTTCCCTCTTTCTGTTCCTCTGTTGCTTTTTTTCTGCACCACTGTTGTCTCTTTCTGTACTTGTCTCCCCTCTTTCTGCACCTCTCATGCTTCTTTCTGCACTTCTCTTGTGTCTTTCTGTACTTCTCTTGCTTCTTTCTGTACACCTCGTGCTTCTTTATGCACCCATCTTCCCTTTTTTAAAACTCTTATCTCTTGCTGCAGTTCTCTTACCATTTTCTGCACCTCTCTTGCCTCTTTCTGCACCTCACTTGCCTCTTTCCATACTTCTCTTGCTCCTTTCTACAGCCCTGTTGCTTCTTTCAGCAATTCTCTCGCCTCTTTCTGCACTTTACTTTCTTGTTTCTGCACCTCTCTTGCATCTTTCTGCACCCTTCCCCCTCTTTCTGCACCTCTCTTACCTCTTTCTGCACCCCGGTCCCTCTTTCTGTACCTTTATTGCCTGTTTCTGCAACTAACTTGCCTCTTTATGTACATCTGTTGCTTCTTTCTGCACTTCTCTTTCTTTTATCTCCACCCATCCTGCCTCTTTCTGTATCGCTCTTGCCTCTTTGTGCACCTCTCCTTCCCCTTTCTGCCCCCCTCTGCTGGTTCTTTCTACACTGCACTTGCTTCTTTCTGTACCTCTTTTGCAAATTTCTGCAGTCCACATGCCTTTCTGCATCCCCTTCCTTATTTCTCCACCTCTCTTGCTTTTTTCTGCACTTCTCTTGTTCAGTTTCAGTTCAAAATGTTAGTTTATTTGGACCATTGTCCTAAAACAGATAAAAACATCATAAAAACAATAATTTTTCCATAAAAAAAACAGTGTATGACTTATTTCTCATTAAAATAGATCACACGTGACTTAAACTAATCACAATTCAAATTATGTTTAACTTTTTATATAAATCTCCCCAAGGCACAAGCAATATCTAAATTCATCATTTCTGTAAGGAGGACACTTGCGGAAAGTCTGTTATGTATACTGCATTTTTTAAAAATTGGGCATAAGATCTCTTTCCATGGTTCTAAAAACTTTGAACAGACCAATAAAATATGCATCATATCACATGTAGTTCCCAATATACACTTACAGTTCCCAATGCTATCTATCATCTCTTTTATTACTCTAGTATTACAATAGCAAGGATTCAATCTAATTCTTAATCTTAGGACTTCTCTCCTCAGCAAACTGTTTGATAGTCTATCAATATAAGGAAAATGTACATCTTTTAGCCAGGATTGGGTCATAAACTGTACCGACTTTTTTGTTGCCAGGTAATCTTGGTCCTCGGCTCGGGATACTTCATTTCCAACTTTCCTACAATCCCTCCTCGCAAACTCCATTTGGAAGGTCACGGGGCTTACATCCAGTCTCAGCAGTTTGCCAACTAACCTAAGGGAATTTCTAACCCCTTTAGCCCATGATAGTTCACTTATCATGGCTTCCCTCCTGCACCATTGCAAGACTTTATGATCTTCCTCAAAGCTGAGGCGCAGCCAGAATCTAACTAAGCCCATACAAACTGTTATCTTCCATGAGGTTACACATGTTTCTAATCTTACAGCTTGCACCATTGAGCATTTAGGGAGTGAAAATAGATTTATCAAAGCTTTTCCCTCCTCGGCGTCCCAACCATGTTTACCGTCCAAAAACAAAAACTCGGCCGCATATAGACATTGCGGAGGGACCATAGCTAAATATGCCTTTAAAACCGGCCTTTCAGATTTTTCTCCATAGATTCCGTTAAATTACTTTAGGCCATTTATCGAGGCTGCTGACCTTATTTTTTTAATGCGTCAAGGTGGGCGGTCTATTTCAGATTTTTCTGAAATCACATGCCCAGATACCTATATTCCTTTACTGTTTCCAGCTTCACAGAACCTAAAACCAGCTATACCTTATTTCCCTTTGCCCAAAACATAAAATCTTTGTTTTATCCATGTTTACTACTAACTTTTTATAACTACAGTACTCATAGAAGTTATTCAACTTTCTTTGTAGCCCGATCTCTGTTTGGTCGAAAATCACCAAATCGTCTGCAAATAAAAAACATGCTATATGTTTCTCATTTATCTTAGGGATTGCCCCCCTTGCTCTACCTAAGATTGAGGGTAAGTCTGCGATAAAAAAGTAAAAAGAGTTGAGGGGCCAAAACACACCCTTGTCTCAACCGATTTCGAATTTGAATTTTTCTAGAGATACTCCCATCTGTGTCTAGAATAATCCGTGCCCAGTTTGCAGTGTGCAAAAGTTGTATTAGGCTCAACAAATCTCTAGGAATATTGTAACCAATCAACGTCTCCCAAAACTTCCCACGTTCCACTAAATCAAATGCCGCACGAAAGTCCACGAAGCAACAGCACAACCTACCATTCTGCTCCATGGACTTCCCTGCAATTAACCAAAGTGCGAAACAGTGGTCGACCATCGAATGGCCCTCCTTAAACCCCCCCTGTTCTGGAGGTACAACTTGATTAACCTCTGACCACTCCTTTAGTCTTTCCAGGATCAATTTGGCAAAGACTTTTTCGCCTATATCCAATAAATGTATTAATCTATCATTTTTGGGAGAATTAAGCTCACCTTTTTTATGGATAGGCCTTATAATTGCACCTCTCCAATTTTCTGGTATTTGGCTTGAGGTAAGTCTCCCCTGGAACATTTTTGAAAAGAAAAGAGCCCACCACTCCGACCTCTTTTTTATCACCACTGCAGGGAGATTGTCTGGGGCAGCTGCACGAGTCAAATTTAAGTTAGATATAATTTTACATTAGCAACAGAAAAATGATCCTCCATTTCTTTACTAACTCCAGACGATACTATTGAATTTAGGCATTCAGTTTCTTTCCAGCCCCCATAGATTTCCCCCAAGTATGTCGCCCACGCATTTTCAGGAATCACACATTTCAAGACTCCCCCTAATTTACTTGAGCTTTCTTGTACCAATCTCCAAAACCCTTTCAGATCCTTAGACTCTATTGCGATCAGCAATTTATCCCAGCAACTCTCTCTATAACATTGTTTTTTATTCCTCACCAACATTTTATAAAGTCTCCTTTGCTTCCGGAGATTATACAACAATTCTACATTGTATTTTAACCTTAATCTTCTTTCCTGTTGCCTAATAAAGGTTTTGGCCTTCCTACATTCCTCGTCAAACCATCTCCTGACTTTCTTATATACTGGGTTTTTCCTTCTCACATCTGGAGTTTCCTTCTTTAATTTTTACCCTCAGACATTCCACTAGTACACTAATTGAGTACTCAAACCAGGAGCTGTCATATAATCTCGGGATATCTTCTACCAGCAACGTCTGTTGAACAGCTACTAGTTTTTCCAAATATTCCTCCGTAATCTGAGTTGTTAGTCGTCTGGGGTAATCAACTTGGACCGGCAACACTGTATCCCCTTGTTTTTTCTTTAGCTCACACATTTCAAACCTCAACGGAAAGTTATCGCTATCTTCTTCACATAGCACCTAAAATGTTTTGATCAGATCAAAATTCCAAGCTCGTTTATAAACATAGTCGATTGGGCAGAACTGCTGGCCTCTCTTAAAGGTTCGCTTTGCTGGCCTATCTACATCAAATCTACTACTTGCACAAATCAACCCCAAGGCCCCCAACATTTGACCTAAAGTCGAGTCATGTTCTGACATTGCCACCCTTGGAAATATTGCATTCTTTATTTTGTAGAAGTGCAATAGATCCTGACACCATTGATCAGTCCTCACAGGGTTTAACTTATGATTAAAATCACCCAGTACTAGCACTACATCTCTTGGATAGTTCTCAGTCATTGTTGACAGATCTTCATTTAATTTTTCCATATCATCCTTGTATGGCCTCTCTTCCCCCTTCTGAATGTACACATTTACAATAATAATACTGTTAAACCGAGCGTCTTGGTTGAACAATAACACTCTACATCCTATCACCCATTTACATTTTACATTCAACAGAACAACTTTCTTGGCAATTTTGATTGATACCAATGTCGCTTGACCTCCTATGGGTCTACCAAAGCGTCTTCTTACCGCTACCTTTGTCTGCTGAACAAACCCTACACTTACTTGGGTATCGTCACACAGCCTGGTCTCTTGCAAGCACACAATTTCGCAGCTATCTATGATCTTTTTAAAATGTGCCTGATTTTCTATTCTTTTAAGCCCATATATATTCCAGGATAACACTGTCAGGCTGTGCGACGACCCAGATACCTAGTCAATTTCATTGAGGCTCCTGTTTATATCATAATCTGGAAATTCCAA
Organism: Lissotriton vulgaris; assembly: GCF_964263255.1. Classification (NCBI taxonomy): domain Eukaryota; kingdom Metazoa; phylum Chordata; class Amphibia; order Caudata; family Salamandridae; genus Lissotriton; species Lissotriton vulgaris. Next base: position 41,392 of record NW_028241011.1, read on the forward strand.
GGCTCTATATCTATTTCCAGCTAATATTGCTTCTTCACCTAACTCCTGATCCCTATTTCTTATCGTAATTTCTATATAATCATTTTCTTCGCAGCAGGCACCAATCATTCTGACCTGCCTTTGTCCCAGACCTGCATGGTTTAATAGGAATGGTCTCTCCTGTATAATTGATCCTTGCATTTCCATCTTTTTAACCAATCTAATACCTTCTTTATGTAACTCTGGTTCCACCCTAATTAATGCTGACTTAACTAATTTAGAATACAGCAGAACCTTAGTGACCCTTAGTGACTTTAGTCCCTTTATTGTTCACAGAGAACTCCACTTCTTTAAGATCTGCTGAGCCAATACTACATAAACTTTTACAGTTTGCAAGAAAGAAAAGCAATTGGGATCTATTTAGCGGGATTAATTTCCTCACCTTTCCCCCCCCCTTTTCCCTGGTCACTAGGCTCAAAATATAACCATAAATCTGAACTACCTCTTACCTCTAACTCTCGGGGGATCCTTGATGGGTCCCTTATTCTTATACTTCTCTCATGGAGGGTACCAGTCTCGACATGCCCTTTGGTAGAGCTAATACTTTCACCAACTTGCAGTCTCACTCCCTTCTTATTAGCCTTTAACCCCTGGTCTGGTACCACACAATCCTTATCAGGACTATCTTTCTTGTTCTTAGGATTTCTTATGCCTTTTTTACTTCTGCCTACCGTTTCGGGCTCATCAGAGGCAGTTCCTTTATCTCGCTCATTTTTCATTAACTGGGTAAACCTTACTGACTCGTTTTCAACCTCTTGTTCTTTCTCAGAAACTTCATTTATTGGTCTCTGCTGTGTAGGAGGTTAGGCCCATCTAATTTGTTTCTTACCCTCCCACACTTGTGGACGTGGGATACGTAGTTTGAAACCCCTCCTCTCACTCCTTTTTTTTATTATGATTGGGTATCTTGAGACGTACACACTAGGTTTGGACCCAACCGGTCTAACAATGGAAGGCATAAGATCTTTCATTTGTTTCAACACCCCTATCATAATATTAAACAGGTCCCTTCGAGCCTTTAAGGCAGGGGTCTCCAAACCGGTCCTGGAGGGCCGGATCCATGCCAGATTTTTAAAATAACTACATGTATCTCAATGGGGATATCAGAGTCTCTATCCCCCTGTTAGTACTCGACCTTCTCTTGTTTCTTTCTGCATTGCTCTTGCTTCTTTCTGGACGTCTCTTGTATCTTACTGTAATACTTTTACCTCTTTCTGCCTGTGTCTTGCGTATTTCTGTATCCCTCTTACCTCTTCCTACACCCCTTTTCCCTCTTTCTGTATCTTTCTTGCCTGTTTCTGCACCTCTCTTAGCACCTCTATTGTTTCGTTCTGAACTTCCCTTGCCTCTTTCTGTAACCCTTGTGCCTCTTTAAGCACGTCTCTTGCTTCTTTCTGCACTTCTTTTGTTTCTTTGTGTACCGCTCTTCTCTCTTTTTGTACCCCTTTGCCTATTTGTGCAGCTCTCTTGCCTCTTTCTGCACCTCTCTTTTTTCTGTCTGCACACCTGTTCCCTCTTTCTGCACCCCTTTTGCCTGTTTCTGCAACTCTTTTGCCTCTTTCTGCAGTTCTCTTGCCTCCTACTGCACCTCACTTGACTCTTTCTGCACTTTTCTTGCTTCTTTCTGTACCCTTCTTCCCTTTTTCTGAACATCTCTTGCCTCTTTCTGCACCACTGTTGGTTCTTTCTGCACTGCTCTTGCCTCTTTGTGCACCTCTTATGCTTCTTTCTGCACTTCACTCTCCTCCTTCTGTACTCCTCTTCCCTCTTTCTGCACCTCTCTTGTTTCTTGCTGCATCCCTGTTGTCTCTTTCTGCACTCGCCTTCCTTCTTTCTGCACCTCTCTTGCTTCTTTCTCCACCCTTCTTCCCTTTTTGCATCCCGAATCAAGATTGGAAGCCAATCGAGGACGCACTGCTCAAGCCACACTTGGAAATGTTTTAAAAAATAAAATGAATAAGTTTCAATAACAATGACACAATGTAAATTTAATGTTATCATAATGAGTTTCCTTGAATTTCCATTCTTCTGAGATCGCAGCAACGTGCGACGGGTAAGCTAGTATATATATATGAGGTGATCAAGGCCGCTTGGACCGCCGAAACGCATCCTGACATGTAAAGGAAAATAAAAATAATGCTAGCACAAGAAGTTGGTCCACGCTCGTAATTCCGCGTTCAGGCGGTGTTTCTTTGTTGCGAGGTGTTGCATAAATATATATATATATGTATATATATATATATATATATATATATATATATATATATATATATATATATATATATATATATATATATATATATATTACCTAATGGCGGTCGCCAGTAGGTATATATAGTTAGGATTTTTTTAAATAGGGATTTCTGAAAACTCTATATTGAACAACTTTGGCGTTGATAGACAGAATTGGCTGAAATTTTCAGGAAAATGGCACATTTCGCTTATGAGCGTCCTCTGAAAGTTTGGGGGGGTTTCGTCAAACGGGGGCTGAGAAAAAAGGGGGGTCCCAAAACGTGTTTTTAACATTGAGTTTTCCATAGGGCGGTTGGACTCACTTTTAGCCCGAACGGCTGAATGGATTTCCACCAAACTTGGCATAATTGTAGGGACTGGTACCCCGATGTGCCTTTGCTATGTCTCTAGATATATGCTCCAGTGGTTTTTCCGAAAATTAACTTTGAAAAATGTATATTGGGCTACATTGGGCTATATATATGTTAGAGCCCAAATGTAGCCCAATGTAGCCCAATGTAGCCCAAAGATGGCCACCAGAGACAAAAAAAACAAATGTAGCCCAAATATCAGCCAGATGTAGCCCAACTATAGCCCAATGACAGAATGTCCCAGAGTGTCCTAAAGAACAACTAGAGCACTAACAGTCTTACTTATGACAAAAGTATGGCACACCTGAAGTCATCTTGATTAGAATAAAGCGTTAACACTTAAAACATTTAATTTGCAAAGGAACAAAATGAGGGGGTTCATTTTGCCATAGAAATTATGAATATTGCTGAAGAAAGAAAAATTAGGGCACATTTTGAGTGACTTCTCAAATCCTCTTATATTTCATTAAAAAAATTCTGATATGCAGTCTCCCAAGATGGTCACCAGAGACAAAAGAGCCCAAATGTAGCCCAAATATCAGCCAGATGTAGCCCAACTATAGACCAATGACAGAATGTCCCAGAGTGTTCTAAAGAACAACTAGAACGCTAACAGTCTTACTTATGACAAAAGTATGGCACACCTGAAGTCATCTTGATTGGAATAAAGTGGTAACACTTAATACATTTTGTTTGAAAAGGAACAAAATGAGGGGTTTCATTTTGCCATAGAAATGATATATATGTATATATATATATATATATATATATATATATATATATATATATATATATATATATATTTTTGTTTTTTTTTTACCTACTGGCGGTCGCCAGTAGGTATATATAGTTAGGATTTTTTTTAATAGGGATTTCTCAAAATTCTATGTTGAATAAATTTGGCGTTGATGGACGGAATTGGCTGAAATTTTCAGCAAAATGGCAAATTTTATTTCTGAGCGTCCCCTGAAAGTTTGGGGGGGTTTCGTCAAGCGGGGCCTTGAAAAAAGGGGGGTCCCAAAACATGGTTTTAACATTGAGTTTTCAATAGGGCCGTTGGACTCTCTTTTAGCCCGAACGGCTGAATGGATTTCCACCAAACTTGGCAAAATTGTAGGGACTGGTACCCCAATGTGCCTTTGCTATGTTTCAAGATATATGCTCCAGTGATTTTTCCGAAAATTAACCTTGAAAAATATATATTGGGCTACATTGGGCTATATATATGTTAGAGCCCAAATGTGGCCCAATGTAGCCCAAAGATGGCCACCAGAGACAAAAAAAACAAATGTAGCCCAAATATCAGCCAGATGTAGCCCAACTATAGCCCAATTACAGAATGTCCCAGAGTGTCCTAAAGAACAACTACAGCGCTAACAGTCTTACTTATGTCAAAAGTATGGCACACCTGAAGTCATCTTGATTGGAATAAAGTGTTAACACTTAAAACATTTAATTTGCAAAGGAACAAAATGAGGGGGTTCATTTTGCCATAGAAATTATGATTATTGCTGAAGAAAGAAACATTAGGGCACCTTTTGAGTGACTTCTCAAATCCTCTTATATTTCAATAAAAAAATTCTGATATGCAGTCTCCCAAGATGGCCACCAGAGACAAAAGAGCCCAAATGTAGCCCAAATATCAGCCAGATGTAGCCCAACTATAGCCCAATGACAGAATGTCCCATAGTGTTCTAAAGAACAACTAGAACGCTAACAGTCTTACTTATGTCAAAAGTATGGCACACCTGAAGTCATCTTGATTGGAATAAAGTGGTAACACTTAATACATTTAATTTGAAAAGGAACAAAATGAGGGGTTTCATTTTGCCATAGAAATTATATATATATATATATATATATATATATATATATATATATATATATATATATATATATATATATATATATATATATATTACCTACTGGCGGTCGCCAGTAGGTATATATAGTTAGGATTTTTTCCCTATGGGATTTCTGAAAATTCTATGCCTAATAACTTTTGTGTTTGTGGACGGAATTGGCTGAAATTTTCAGGAAAATGGCACATTTTGTTTCTGAGCAGACCTTGAAAATTTGGGGGGGTTTTGTGGAGGGGGGGCCGAGAAAAAAGGGGGGTCCCAAAACGCCTTTTTCCCATGTTAATTTCCATAGGGCGGTTGGACTCACTTTTAGCCCGAACGGCTGAATGGATTTTCACGAAACTTGGCAAAATTGTAGGGACTGTTAGCCTGATGTGCCTTTGCTAGGTCTCAATATATGTGCTTCAGTGGATTTTGAGAAATTAACGTTTAAATCAAGATATATATCTGTAACAGCGCTCCGGGCAGCTATCCGGTTAGCGAACCTTTCGCGTAACGGAACTTTGCGATGAGAAGCTGATTGGCCCTCCGGTGTCTGTCAACATTCTAAACAGTCCGGAGCGGCCGCCATCTTGTCTCTCGGTAGGATCGAGAGACAAGAGGAGGCCAAAACAAAGGGGGAAATTACCATAAGGGGGCATAGTAGATCCTCGTTGACCCCCTAGGTTTTATGTGGAGGTTTTAAAAGGGCCTAGGAGGGTCCAAAAAAAAAAATTTTTTTTTGCGTGGTAAGCGCCAAGTTCGCGAACCGGATAGCTTTCTGGGCAGCGAACTTTATGGATAAAAGAATGAAAGACTTTTCTAATACTGTATGTTAATTGTTTGTTGTTTTTCTTGTTTTTTTTTGTTTTCTTTATTTATTTATTTTTTTTATTATGATTGTGTTTCATACTTTATTAAATTTTCTAACATTTCATTGTCAGAAATGTCATAATTTATTATAGGGTGTAATTGTTTTTCATTTAGAAGCAAGTTGTCTACTGCTTCAACACATTGTAGAAGTTCGTGGTCTCTACTGTCATCCATAAAGTCATCAAGTTTGTCTTGGCTGCTCTCCTTCAGTTCAATCGAAAATGAAACTTGCTGCTCGCCTTCCATTTTGCCTGAAATTTGGATTAAAAAAATATATATTAGTAGAGATAGGGCACTGTTGGGATTAATTTTAGATAGGCAGTTTTTATCAGTGAATTTATCTTTTGGCAGTGTATAGTATGAGAGTGGAAATAGGACTAAAAAAAAGTGTATGTGATTTAACCAAGACAAGCCTTACTCCATTGATAACTATAACAGAGAAGTCTATCTAAATACATTACTACTACAGAGGGATAGTGTATATGTAGCAGAAAAAGTCTACTATATTAAGTCATAGTGCACAATATATTAAATTATAACTTACCTTCACAAAGAAGTTGAAGTTTTTTGAAGCTATTGAAATAGGAGGTACAACAAGAAGTAGTAGTCAAAATGGCTGTGTTTCCTTCTCTCCCTTTATGTATATACAGGTATATAACCAATTAAATGTCAGGTAATAAAAGTAGAAAATGAAAGTAACATTTTCATTGGTTGTCAATTCCAACAATTCAGATGTGTTTTGTGAAGTAATTTACCTCACGGTACTTGGAGAGGTCTACAGGCTAAATGGCTAAATGGAATTTCAATGAAATTTGTGAGAATGGAAGGGATTGTTATGTAGTATGAGCTAATCTATATTTGGTGAGAGTGTCTCTAGTCGTTTTTCTGTAAATTACTTTCCCGCCTTTTTTTAGGACCGCTTTCCGGGAAGCTGCCCGGTTAGCGAACCTTAAGCGTCACGGGAGTCCACCATTTTGTGTTTCGTTCGCATTAAGATACAAGATGGAGGGCAAATAATGTTTAGAATGGGTAGAAGGGGTCATGGTAGACTTATCTTGACCCCCTAGGTTTTCTGAGCGTGGCTGAGGAGGCTTATATGTGCGGAAAAAATTTTTTTTTAAAAAAAAATTCCGCGAGGTTAGCTTTCGGTTAGCGAACCGGGTAGCGCTCCGGGGAGCGAATTTTGTGGAAAATTAGTGAAAAAAGTTAGAGAAAAATAATAATTGTGAGTGATCAGATGTAGGGTAGCTCTGAGAAGAGCTTTTGGGTTTATGGTACATTTAGGTACTTATAAGTAGGTACCAATGCACAGTCTTAAATTCAGAATGAAAATTCTGTTGCCCTCATCTGAGAAGTGAACTCCATCTCCTCTGTAGATATCTTGCATGTAGTAGCGCAAGTTATTGTTGTACAGAGAGCCCATTCCATGGTCTCTCATGTAAGCTGAAACAGATTTGTTTACATGCTTCCTCGCTTTCTCAATTTGTGGACAAAATTGGTTGGACCACCTCCATTTCTGTCTTTGGCATATATTGGAATATACCAAGGCAGTTTGAGGAAAAAGTGCCATTAATTGCTCCAAGGTGTCCTTTAAAAGCATTTCCAGACCTACCCCTGTCAAAGTGCCCAAATCATTACCTCCACAGTGCACTATTAACAGGTCAGGTTTTGGCAAATGCATAAAGGTTTTCACCAATGGTATCAATTGGTGACATTTTAATCCTCTTTGGCCCAACCACTTAATTTCCACATCTTGTAAATTGAGGTTGTGTAAATTTCTGCTCTCAGCATACCTTTGAGCCCAGTGGATGTAACTATGTCCAACAATCCAGACGTTAAACATGGTGGAAGAAGGTTGTTCTGCAGTCAGATGAAGTGTGGTAATGAAAGGGCAGTTGAAACAGTAGGAGTTTCTAAAGAAAAAAAACTGTGGATTTACAATGCTAATGATTCATTAGCAGTGATTGGTGCATTTCCATTTCTGAAAACAGAAAGTTAGGGTGCATGGATGTGTTCTTTGAAAGATGTAATTTGAATGGTCAAGGAAGAAACATTTAATGAAAGATTGCACTGGATACGCAGGTGCACTGAGAGTTCAGAGTTCAATTGAAACATTGTTGTGTGAATTTGCAAACATGAGAGGTCTTCCAGGAGGTGGTTGCTATGGAAACAAGGCAGACAGGGCAGAGGGGGGAAGGGTTTTGATTTGAAAAAAGTGAGGGAAGAGGTATGATTGGCTAATATGAGAGATATGTGAAAAGAATATCTGTATTTCTGTGCTTTCAATAGCTGCAGCCTTTGGAGTGCATCCTTTTTCTTCTGCTGAAGACAATTTGGTGTATTTCTGAGACTGTTTTCAAAACTCAAAAAATATTTGCTAAGGTGAGAAAAGATTTATTTAATTTAGATAGAGAATAGTATGATTTAAGGAGAAAATGATGAAGAAAGCTGTGTTTTTAAAATGTGGTTTTGTCTCTAGTGATATACTAATAGAATTAGTTTCAAAGAGAAATTATAATTGCATATTTGGTGTAACATTCTGGCATGCAGTTACACAAGATATTGTAATACATGGAGGCCATTTCATGGTCTGTTATGTAAGCTGAAACAGATATGTTGCTTTTAAAAACGATTTAAGAAATCAATTACATTTCTGGATATGTACTGCTAGAGCTTCATAGGTTGTTTTGGGCCATATTTATAAGGTATTTGAGTGTCTAAGATGTTGTGTTCGCCTTTTAAAATGTAAAGTGTTCCTCATGGGACAAGTGTCTTGTAAATACGCTCCCACTTGTGCTTGGCAAATTTAGATTTTGATTATGGGAGTTACCTAGCCATGTTAATAGTGTCCCAAAAATGGTGCTAGGGCATTCCAGAAAACACTTTCATGTGTCTCAAGGACATTTTTAGTCATTTCTTCATGAATGCAGGTATACAATTGATTTATATGCTGTGTTTAAAAACGAATTTTGAAATGAATTAAATTTCAGGATATGTACTGTTAGAGCTTCATAGGTTGTTTGGGGTCATATTTAGAAGGCATTTTAGTGTCTTTGATGTTATTTTTCCCTTTTTAAATGGAAAGCGTTCATCATGGGGCCCTGAGCAGTTCTTAGCCATGTTATTTAATAGGAAGTGGATAACATGGCTAAGAGCATTTGCTGGGAAATGCATGAATATCGCTGATTTTTTTGCTATATTCATGCATTGTGGCCGTTTTTTTTCACATTGTTTCATAGGTTGTTTGGGTTCATATTTAGAAGGCATTTTAGTGTCTTTGATGTTATTTTTCCCTTTTTAAATGGAAAGCGTTCCTCATGGGGCCCTGAGCAGTTCTTAGCCATGTTATTTAATAGGAAGTGGATCACATGGCTAAGAGCATTTGCTGGAAAATGCATGAATATCGCTGATTTTTCTGCTATATTCATGCATTGTGGCCGTTTTTTTTCACATTGCTTCATAGGTTGTTTGGGTTCATATTTAGAAGGCATTTTAGTGTCTTTGATGTTATTTTTCCCTTTTTAAATGGAAAGCGTTCCTCATGGGGCCCTGAGCAGTTCTTAGCCATGTTATTTAATTGGAAGTGGATAACATGGCTAAGAGCATTTGCTGGAAAATGCATGAATATCGCTGATTTTTCTGCTATATTCATGCATTGCGGCAGTTTTTTCCACATTGCTTCATAGGTTGTTTGGGTTCATATTTAGAAGGCATTTTAGTGTCTTTGATGTTATTTTTCCCTTTTTAAATGGAAAGCGTTCCTCATGGTGCCCTGAGCAGTTCTTAGCCATGTTATTTAATAGGAAGTGGATAACATGGCTAAGAGCATTTGTTGGAAAATGCATGAATATCGCTGATTTTTCTGCGTTATTCATGCATTGCAGGCCTTTTTTTATCACATTTGCAAGCACTTCTTAGCCATGTTATCCAATGGGAGGTGGATAACATGGCTAAGAGCATTTGCTTCAAAGGTTGTTTGGGGTTATATACCATTTTTGGGAAATTATTAACATGCCTATCTAACTCCCATAATCAAAATCTAAATTTGCCAACCGCAGGTGGGAGCGTATTTACAATAAATTTGCACCATGAAGAATGTAAAATAGCATACTAGATACTCAAATAACTTATAAATATGATCCAAAACATCTTATGAAGCACTAGTAGTGCATATTTCCAGAAATGTATTGGTTTTCATTTAATGATTTACTTCATTGGTAGGCCTTCACATGTTTTTTTACCTTGGTTTTTTTTCAGTGAAAATCTTATCTGCAACCATGTGTTGGCCTCACCTCAAATAAACAAAACAGGTGATGGACTGAATGTGGATCAATGACACACATTCACCCCAGTCCAAAGATCTGGGCCTAAACAAACCTTTAGATAGGCTACATCTTATCGTCATCCTGAATTAATGATTTAAAATATTAGGGAGTGATTTATGAGTGTTGTATGCCTGTTTTGTACCATTGAGTGTCATTTTTGTGATGCAGTGCTGGTGGAAAATATTTGCTATGTTAAATAATTAGTACGGCATTAAGTTTTAGATGACTGTTATTTATTTACTGTTTGGTAATAGTGGTTAATAACATTTTATATTATATTTTTTCACAGATTCAACTGCAGATTCTTTCATAGTTTGGAAAATGCCTTCCAGAAGTCGAATACGAAAGGCTAGAAAACGTCAAAGACAGCAGGATGATGTTTTATTGCAGCAGTCCTCTTCCCCAAATACTTGTCAAAACACCAAGAAAGGTGCGGGTAAGAGCACGAAATCATTCTTAAGAAATATTTGTAGTAAAAAAAATTTTGCTCAAAAAAATGTGTCTGTTCACAAAAAGAGAAGTAATTTAAATGGAAAGGAGAGACCCATCACAAATGTTACTGGTAGAGGAAGAGATAACTCTGTGCATGATAGTAGAAGGAAACAACAGTTTAGGGACATTCGACAACGAATGTTCCGTAATAGGATATTAGTTAATTTATTGAAAAATATTAAAAAGAAAGGCCAACAGAAAGCGGCATTTTATAGGAAGAAGAAAAATGTAGAGAAAATTATTGATCATGCTTTTGAAATCAAGCGAAAGTTGTTTATTTTGGTAATCAATAGAATTAGGAAACTAAGCAAGGTAATTTCTGATTTCAAAACAAAAAGTAGATGGAAGAGAGTAGTAAATCGTACTAACTTTTGTGAAGTTTTTTCTGGAGAATGGATGCATAGTTCAAGTTCTGAGGCATTTTTTAATGAGGAGACTTATTTTCAGGATAATGATTTGGTGCATGCAGTTGACATCAGTGGTCGAGCTTATGAAGTGAAGGATGGTTGTCCAGTTGAAAAAGAACAACTTGTGACAACAGAGACAGAAGAGGCGCTAAGTGATGAGGTTTTAGGAAGACGTCCTAAGGGTCCTGTGTACATTTGGAAGTGTAGTTCTATTTGCAGTGTGCGACAGGTTTCCATCAATTTGCTTTGTGATTTTATACGGACATTTAATAAGAAAAGTTTGAAGCAGAAAATGAAGTTGTTGCAAGATTTAGATCCTTGCAGAGTGAGACAAATGACAGGTTTGCGTGGTCATTCACTGGCTTGTCTTTCCAGGAGAGTATGCCAGAGTGTTTTTCATCATTTCAGGATGCTAGCAGTGCATCATAATAAAGTGAGAAAATTAGTGAGAATGTTGTATTATGCTAAGAGTCCAGCAATTATGCTTAAACAGTTATGTGCTGCTCTTTTGCATGGTTCTGAAATAGATGTGAAGAATCTTTGTGAAGAAATTGAGTTTTGTTACTTTGGTAGTAAAGATGAGAATGTTCAAATTGACCCTGAAGTAGAGGGTAATGTGGAAGATAATGTACAGGTTTCCAGTACAGATAATTTTCAGAAGGAAATTGCCACGTTTCAGATGAAATCAAGTGAGAGGCCTAATTTCACTTGTGTATGTTGTCAACGCACTTATTATAAGAATCAGACTAAGGTAGTGGATTTATATGCAAAAAGTGAAAGGGAAAATAATAGTGAATGGAAGGATTTAGCCACATACTTGATGGTAGAAAATTATTTTGATTTGGGATCGGATCAACGTGTGTGTACTTATTGTTGTAATAAATTAAACCAAAACCAGATGCCTGCTAGGGCAGTTCATAATAATCTGGAATTGGTTGAGATTCCTTCTGAATTGAAGGATTTAAATACTTATGAATCTATTTTGATTCAAAGTATCCATCCCTTTCAGGCTATTGTAAGAATGGAGCCAAAGACAGGGAAGTTGCCTCCAGCAGATTTACAGAGAGGATTAAAGGGAAGAGTTGTTTATTTGCCTCTAGATTTGAACAAAAACATTAACACAATTGGAATAGAAAAAGTGGAAGAGGAACCTCTGGTTATCTTGGTTAATGGGGTTCCGACAAAGAATAAGAAAATATGGCAAGATTTAGTGGATGTTAGGAAAGTCAAAAAGGCAACAGTGTATTTGAAGAAAAATAATAAGTACTATAAGAATGTATATGTTGCAGAAGAGGAAGTAAGTGATGAAGAGGATAGCGATTTGTGTGCTGGCCAAATTGAGAAAGTAGAGGCCTCTAAAAGTGAAGAAATATATGAACATTATAGTGTTCATCCTTTGCATTCCAAGGAAGTGATGGGGAATGCTATTGAGTTGTTTCAAATGAAACAAGCCAAAGGGAGTCCCATTAGTGTTTGGGAGGAAAGTTTGGAAGCTCGGTGTTTCCCACAGCTATTTCCCACAGGTCAAGGAGGAAGATATGATGAGCGACCTCGTGAAATTCCTGCGTCTGAATACCGGACTTTACGATTGTATGCAGAAGATCCTAGGTTTCGGCAATGCATTCCCTATTTGTTTCATCTCCTGTTTGAAAGCGATCTGTCTGGACTGTCATATGCAGTGAACCACATCTTAAAAAGTGGTATACAGATGCGAAACATCTCGGCAAGTGACTTTATGCATAAAGTCAATGTCCAAGACAGTATTTTGGATTCTCACTTAATTAATCTCATGGCGTGTCAGCGTGGTACTAATGAGTACTGGTACCGTCGTCATGGTGACTTAAAATGTATGCTGAGGAACTTAGGAACTCCGACATGGTTCCTCACTCTGAGCTGTGCCGAGTATGGCTGGGATGACTTACTTGAATTTCTACGAGAGGCAAATGGAAATATTGAAAACATTGAATTCAAGACACCTGGAGAACTGTGTTCTTTGGATCCTGTGAATGTATGCAGGTACTTCAATCATAGATTTGAAGCTATGATGTCTTTCATCACAAATAAAAAGAATCCACCTCTTGGAGAGGTGTTGGATTTCTTCTGGAGAAAGGAGTACCAAGCAAGAGGTGCCCCTCATATACATATGTTGCTGTGGATCAAGGATGCACCTAAATTTGGAACAGATCCGGATGACTTAGTGATGAATTTCATCGAACAGTATTCTACGTGTGCTGTTCCAAACGCAACGGAGAAGAAAAGTCTAAGAGAACAAGTTCTACGTTTCCAAAGCCATCGTTGTGGAAAGTACTGTCGTCGTAAATTCAGAAACAAGGACAAGTTCTACACCAAATGTCGTTTCAACTTTCCACGACCGGTGATTTCTAAAGGAAGAGTGAACAGTTTGATGTCTTCGCTGCGACATAATGTGACGAGGAAATCACCCAAGAATACATACAATTTGAAAAGGAACGAAGAGTCCAAGTACATCAATGACTACAACCCAGTGATTTTGTCCATGTGGAATGCCAACATGGATATACAGTTTGTGGCTGACAACTGTATGGCTGTGGCTCGGTATGTGACATCTTACATCACCAAAAAAGAAAAGACCGAACTGAAGGATATGTGGGAGGACATTTCCCATGAAAAGAGCCTCAGCAAGAAGTTGTACAGTTTCAGTCTGAAGATGTTGTCGCATCGAGAAATCGGAGCTTACGAATGTTCTGATCGATTGTCTTCAGCAAGTCTCTATGCTAAATCCAGGAGTCTCGTTTGGGCGAGTCTTGGTCTTGCTGCAACGCGAAATCGAGTTCTAAAACCTGTTCGGGAAATTGAGTATTTGGCAGAAAAGGAACCAAACAGTACCGACATTTTGAAGACCAACATGTTGGATACATATTATCCAAATCGAAGCAGTCACCTTGAGAATGTTTGTCTATATGAGGTTCTCCAAAATTATATATTCAAGAGGAACATCAAAGAAGATATTGAGAAAGGAGTGTATGCTGTAATTGGAAGTGAGGGATGCCTGGTCAAGCAAAGAAAATGCCAATTAGTAAACCATCGAAAATTAAGTGGCGAATCTCCAGAAAAAAAGGAGTTTTTCTATTTAGCACTTTTGCAACTTTTCAAGCCTTGGCGTGCAGAAGAGGAACTGCTTGGAGATTTCCTCTGTTACGAAGACTCTTTCAATGCAGCCAAGGAGTCCATAGAATGTCCTGCTTTTTCTAAATATCAAGAAATGCTAACTTTGGAAATTGAGCAGGAAGCAACGATTGCAGCCGAGATTGCCAGAGACAGTTCTCAGGACAGTCAGAGTTCTGTTTCATTGAGTCAAGATCCACTTGGAGGACCTATTATCGAAAATGAAGCTGCCACTGCTATGAATGAAGTAGAAAGAGCCATGGCACATGCTCAGGAGGATTCAGTTAACTTACAAGACTTGGAAAAACAACTCAACGTTGAGCAGAGGAAAATATATGATGAAGTTACCAAGGAAATTGAGCACGGATTAAGTCATGAGAAGAAAGAGTGCTCGTGTACGTCGTTGAAGCCTGTCCGACTGTACGTGAGTGGAGAAGCGGGAACTGGAAAAAGTTTCCTCATTAAAGCAATCTCTTGTTATTTGCAGGAAAGGACTGAGTCATCGCTGTCTTGTGTTGTCACCGCTCCTACTGGACTGGCAGCACATAATATTAAAGGTATTACTTTGCATCGTCTATTGATGCTGCCGGTGGAGCATGACAACAAATTACAATACAACAAGTTATCTGGAGATGCTTGCTGTGAAGTTTCAAGAGTTTTGAGGAAAATGAAACTACTTATCATTGACGAAGTAAGCATGGTTTCCAATGTCATGCTTGCCTTTGTGCATTTGAGAATGCAAGAAGTACTTAAAACTGAATATGATGTCTTATTTGGTGGGAAACACATTATTGTTTTCGGAGATCTTCTACAGCTGACACCAGTAAAAGGTCAACCTGTGTTCAAAATACTCACGCATGAAGATACCAGGAAGTGCCTAGGGAGCATTGGCAACGTCAATATATGGTTAAACTTCAATTATGCAGAACTGCATCAAAATATGCGTCAGGCAAAGGATGAAGATTATAAGAATATTCTACAAGATATTAGAATTGGAAAAGTGACCGAGCATGGGAAAGAAGCTTTAAATGCACGGTTACTGTCAAATTTGTATCCCAAACAAGATATTGTGCCTGAGAATATTTTTCAGAAAATTACTGAGAAGAAATCCGGGATATGTCTCATGCCAACTCTTGCAGAATGTGCCATCTTCAACAACAAAATGTTGAATTTAGAAAAGCAAGAGATTGTGAAACTTGAAGCTATCGACAAATTAGAGCATATGGGATCAACAATTATTTTGTCAGACAATTTGAAATCAAAATTGGATTCATTAGAGAAGACTATATCTAAAACAGCGGGTTTTGAAAAGACTTTGAATGTGTGTTTAAATTGCCAAATTATTTTGAGAAGGAATTTACATGTAGAAAGAGGTCTGGTAAATGGATCAATGGGTAATGTTGTTGATTTTGAGAAATACAGAAATAGAGATGGAATAGAATTTTTAAAAATTAAATTTGATGGCATTGAGGAAGTACAGCAAATTGGTCGTTGTTCTGCTAGGTTTTTGCTTGTTAAAGATTTATATGTTCGCCGTAAACAGTTTCCTGTTTGCTTGGCATATGCGGTGACAATCCATAAATCGCAAGGTTTAAGTGTAGACTGTGCATTGGTGAATATTGGCAGTTCTGTGTTCAAGGAGGGTATGGCATATGTGGCATTGTCACGAGTTAGAACTTTATCGGGATTGTACTTGATTGACTGTGATGTCACAAACATTTGTGCAGATCTAGATTGTGTTAAGGAATACAATAGGTTAAGAAGAGAGTATGCGCCACATTTGCCTCAATATCCTTTGTTTGAGAAACGTGTGGTAGGCCGCAAACGTAGAAATAGCAGTAATAGTAGGGAGGTTGTTGCAAAAAGACTAAAAGTCAATGAACCGAAAATTGTTAGCAGAAAGAAAGTGGATTCTGTTGAAGATGTTGTCGGTTTTCAATTTGAAAACAGTTCTGGTGTCAACTGCTATGCAAATGTAGTGGTTAATGTTCTCTTTTCACTAGAGAGTTTAAAAGAACAGATTCTGTTGAATTCTGAACAAATTTTATGCTGTTTGTTGAATTCTGTTTTCGAGAAATGTAGCACTGATCGAACAAAAGTAGAAAGTGTGTCTGAAGTTCGTTATCTGTTAGATGAATGTTCAGGTCAAACAGACTTCTCTGAAAATAATCAGCAAGATTGTCAGGAGTTTTTAATGTATATGCTTGATATATTGCAAGTTGAGGGTGTAGATGTAGATCACCTGTTTGGGCTTTCTTATCAATGGCAGCATGACTGCGAGAACTGTATGGTATCAAGTACTACTAGTGTAGACTCAGAAAGATTTATATATTTAACTTTGCCAGACAGTAAATCAGTCTCCTTTAATAAGCTAGTAAATGCAGCGGATCACAACATGGAGTGTAGCCAATGTAAATGTGATATGATGTCAACATTATTTATACGTAGATATGGCCAGTATGTCATTTTAATGATGCAACGATGTAGGCCTGATGGAACAAAATTGTCAACTTTAATAAAAAATTTTGTGGCTTCTCAGCTGTCAATATCAGGGAGGACTTTTGTTACTGTAGCAATTATCTATCACGATGGTCCATCAACAACATCAGGACATTATACAGCTTACTTAAAGTCTGGAAACGGCTGGTCATTCTGTAATGATTCTGTTGTAACGTTCAAAAAAAAATTGCCGTTTGACCTTAAAAATTCTTACCTGGTGTTTTTAAAACCAAAATTTTAAGTAGAGGGAATGTAAGTCTGCAATGCTGTCTCGATTAAAAATTCAACTATATAAACCTAATGCAAGTAAGTCTGCTTCATAGTAAGCAGTATCAGTGTCATAGGAAAAGGAGAACATGAGTGACAAAGAAGAGTAAGATATTAGTAGTCCAGGATTGTGAAAATAATCTCAAATATTTTATTTTTGACAGTTGCGAAAATAGAAAATGTCGGGATTTGATTGGAAGAATTACAAGATTTGCGAATCGCGGCAACATGATTTGGCCTAGTGGAAACATGTGATATAATGAGAGAAGTTTTTTTTCTATGTAACATATTTCACGTATCGATGGAGGTTTTCTTTCAGAAAGTGGCGGGCTGAAAATATTTAAAGCACAACAGAGTGGATGCTGTTTATAGGAGATCCTTCGACGTCATTGAAAGTAAGTTAATTTTAAGAAGTTTTGAAATCAGATTTCTTAGGTTGTATGGGTTTTTTAAACACAGTCATTTTGATTGTGTTTTTTTTTCCCCGCTGTTACATGATGAATACTTTCAAGTCACTGATTTAAGTGAAATTTGATACATTCTGAGAACAGCAAAAATAAACCATTTAACATGTATAATTAATGTTATGCTTTTTGTCCTTATGATATACATTTAGAAATGTGTGGTACATATGGGTAAGGTGAGTTCTGTAAATATCAATTTTAATGCTTAGAGTGCTGTACTTCTGGGTAGTGTTTTTTTTTTTTTTTAAAAAAGAGGCCTCACCTCAAAGAAAGCTCTTGAAAGCACACATCTTATTTGCATCCTAAAACAATCATTTACAATGTTAGACACAATTTTATTATGGCTTTACATCTTTTTTGCGCTGCTATTGCATCACTATTGTGAGACATTAGCAGTGCAAGAAAAACATCATGTTCCAAAATAGGCCTCAGTTCAGCAATATCAAGATACAGTTTCTTTCGAATATATATCTTTAGGATTGTGTAGGGGACGTAGAGAAGCAGAGACTTCTGTAAATGTCAAAGTTGTTGAAAAACTGTTTGTTTTTGAACCTTTTCCCTTGTCTTTTCTAATTTTTAAATACATGTTTTAATATTTTTTGAAATGTTTGTTCTTTGTTTTACAGATTGAAAGTATGAAAAAATATTTAAAAAAGGTAACAAGAATTATAAGGTAAATGTTTTCCACTCTTTTTACCCGCAATGCACTGCTGATGATGTCATTGACACTATCTCTCATTTACTCTCTCTAGCTGTCTTTCTTTTTACATTATTCTCTGTTTACTTCCCTTATACTAACTCTTCTTTTTTTTAAAAAAATATTTTTTTAGTTCGCTTAAAGTTCGCGAACCGGTCAGCGAACTTGAAGCGAACCAAAAGAAATAGAGCTTGCCAGAGTGATAAACATTCTAGCAATTTTGTTTGAAAGGGGAGGTAGTTCTGAAAAGAACTGTTTTTTTTGTTTTTGTTGTTTTATATTTTTTTTTTATTTTTTGAACATTTTTTGATTTTTTTGTATTTTTAGAACTGTTTTATGTTTTTTTTGTGTTTTTTATGGAGGGGAGACAACAAAAAACAGGCTTTCAAAACGGCTCAACTGGAGCAAAAAAAAGAAAATTACTTTTTGGGTGCATTAGGGCATTTATGATTTTCATATGCAATGTTCATGAGGTTGACACTCATGTTGCCATATGACAGCATAGCACCACAGTAAATACAAGACAACTTCATGTGCTGGAAGTTAGGTTGGATGTTTGGCACAGTCTCTTGTGCCTCTCTTCCCGTCAAAGACAATGTGGATGTAGATCTTGCCACAGGAGTTGCCGTCGGATTGTCTTCAAGATCCCTCAACTCAGCCCGGCTGTAGTTCAAGGGATGCCACCTGCTCATGTGACGATGCATTGTATAGTTCCCCATACTGTACTTCTTTTCTGTGCCTCTCGACAATCTGTAGTCACAGATGAGGCAGGTGGCATATTTTGCATTCACTTTCTTGGTTCCAGGAGGGATGGTGAAAAACTGCCAGATGAAACTGGTTTTTCGTTTAGAAACCCGGGGCAACTCATCAACAAATTGTTGTCCCTCTCTCTCCTCTTCTTCTTCTTCCTCATCTTCCTCCTCTCTGTTAGTCATAATTTGACTGGGTGGTCCTCTCTTCTTATGGGGAGGTGGAGGTGGTGGTGGGGGTGCACCAGCTGCAGCAAGAATGGAAGCCATTGTGGAACTTCTGAAAAATGGTCTTTCTCTCACCAAGATGAAAGTCAGAGTGAGGAAATAAGGAGGAGTTTACTTGATTTGGGGAAAACAAAAGTTCTGAGCCAATGAAAAGTGTTATTTTTAGGTCACATGACCTAGTCATACATCATTTGGAAACCAAAAGTGAAATGAACCAATGAGAAGTTTGATAAACAAGTCACATGACCTGTTCCGCTTACGTTACGCGGCGCGCGCCGCGTCCCAGATCGCTTCCGGTTCGCTGTCCGGAGCACTTCCGGGAGCGCTAACGCGACGCGTCATTAGACGCATTACGCGATAACGTGATACGTCGCGCTTCCGCGGCGCGTCACTGTTCCGCTAACGTAACGTTGACCGGTTCGCGTACTAGATCGCGGCATCAAGATGAGCTAACGGAAAGCTTCCCGGTTCGCGAACTAGAAGCGAAGAAAAAAATATTAAAAAAAAATTATCAATAAATATCTATATATATTTTGGGATTTAAAGAATAATACATTTTACAGCTACAGATGTTAGCTTTTAAAAAACCAATGAAATTCACTGAAAAAACCATAGGTTATAGACCATATATAGTTAGAAATTTGCATTTAAAAAACCATTGATATTCAATGAAAAAACCATAGGTTATAGACCATATATAGTTAGGAATTTGCATTTACAAAACCTTATTTTACTCGCATAAAACCATTGAAATTCCATATATAGTTAGTTGCGCTAACTATATATCGCGCACCCGCAATCCACTGCTGATGATGTCACATATTACATCATTCATGACATGGTCAGTGACATCACTGATGACATCACTGATGACATCTCAAATGACATCACTGATGACATCACTGATGACAACATCCAGTGACTGTATGTTTCTGTAAAGTTAAAATATGTCTTACATATTGAAGAATGAGTGGATGTATAAGTGTCTGGATGAAGGATTTAGTAGGTGCATGACTGACTGTATGAGTGAGTGATTAAATGTGTCTCACTGAGTGCATGGGTTAGTGACTAAACTGTCTTAATTTGTGCATCATTATGTCTGTTGTTCTGTAAACTGTTGCATGTGTTGATAAGTAGCTATATGAGTAACTATATGGGTTATTGATTGGTTGCCCAAGTATTTGTATGGGAGACTGAGTGTGTGTGTGGGTGGCTGGGAGGTGTATGACTCTGTGCATAGATGTGTGAGCAGTTGATTCACTAGATGTATGGTTTCAAAAGTGCATGTGGAAACAGCTGTATGGGCGGTTGACTGTGTGCATGAGTGTATTGGTGAGTGAATGGATATCTCAGTGCTACATGTCAAAGTAAGTACATATGTAAAACACAGTACATGTGAGAGTTGACATATATAAATAACTGTGCATAAGAGCCAGTGAATGTGTGAGTGGCTGTATGGATCATTGTGAACTTGTATCAGGGATTGTATAAGAGAGTAAATATGTGTTAGTATATGTTTGAATAAGTAAAGTTTGTATAACTGTATAGTTGAGGAAATGGAGGTGTGATTGATTATTTGCCTGACTGACTAGGTGTGTGAGTAACTCCATGGATGAGTGACAGTCTGTGAGTGTCTGTGTACACTGATTGTATCTAAGGTTATATTAGAGTCTGAAGAGGTTCATCGTATTATCACATGAATGATATCATCAGTGATGTGATCAGTAATGTCAAATGAGATGTCATCAGTGATGTCATCAGTGATGTCATTTGAGATGTCATCAGTGATGTCATTTGAGATGTCATCAGTGATGTCATCAGTGATGTCACTGACCATGTCATGAATGATGTAATATGTGACATCATCAGCAGTGGATTGCGGGTGCGCGATATATAGTTAGCGCAACTAACTATATATGGAATTTCAATGGTTTTATGCGAGTAAAATAAGGTTTTGTAAATGCAAATTCCTAACTATATATGGTCTATAACCTATGGTTTTTTCATTGAATATATATATATATATATATATATATATATCTGGAACACTCCAAACTTTCTCATGCAAGTAAGGCACTGACTCCGTGAAATAGATGATTCCAAATAAGTTTATTCACTCATTTAGGCTGCTTGACGCGTTTCGGCGGTAAGCACCCGCCTTGTTCACAACATCATGACAGACTGTGGTTATATTTATACCCCTTAGTCATTGCATTACATCATGCACGTTTAACTCCTGTTTTCATGCACATTTTAGCTTGTTTTCACATTTCACACTCTTGTCTAACCCAGTTCCCATGGTGATTTGGGGCGACGCCTTAATTAGACTGACATAGAGAAGTTATTTTCACTTTCACAGTTACCAATTACATCATCCGCCCCCATGCGTGGTTTCGTTTCTATAGAAACCCTCCCGCACCTTGAGCCCAGTGATTTCCTCATTCCCTGTGTGTGTCTCGCTATGCTTTGACAGGCAGACCTTCGCGCGTTTTATCGCATTTTAAAGCTCCCTCGGCGCTGGTGAGTGTAGTACTTTCAATTTATTGCCTATTCCGTGGTTTGTGTGCGCGTAAGGATATACATTTAGTTCGTCCTTGGTTTGGATGTGTCATGCTTGCTCCGGTCTCACTATTCTGTTTAGCGCGTGTGTGAACGCGGGTGCAGCGAGGATTGCTACTAGGATACCTCGAGGGTGTTTGTAAACATACTCGGTTCTCTTGTCAATAGGCGCGCAGGGTTAACCGGGGGAATTTTCGGCGGGATGCTTGCACTTAGTTTACTTTCGTGTGCCGATGCCTCCCATAGCGCTAGCGGTCTGACACTGTTTGCCTTTACTCCCAGTGGACAGGCTCACCCATAAATGTCATTTAACAGTTATAGTGTTGAGTTCGCTATACAATTTCATCATTTCCAAGTGGACAGGATTCTAAGCGTTAATCAATGCTTTGCGCTAACGGGCTTTTACATATTCAGCAATCGATTGTGTAGACAAATAATATTCCCACTTACATTTCATACATGTCTATTCAGATAATAGATATACAAACATTTGCAGAAATTTCCATTATATTAACACATATGTGCGTGTAGTGATTTACTTAAAATGCTGCTATGACAGGCTAAAACTGCTCTAGGGGTCGTGATTGTGCTGTTATATACAGTGATAGTTAATTTTTAAAACTGAACAAAAGATGTTTCTTGGACGGGAGAGAGGGAGAAGGACAAGCCTTCTCTTGCGGGAATTCGGGCTTGGTTGGTGTAATTCAGGACCCTAGATTCCTCATTATAGGTGGACACTGAGTGCTTCGTCAGAGTTAAGACCATTTGGTATCTTAGAATTGAGCATTATAATATATCGTGATTCTAGTCTTCTCAAACTCTGCAGGCGATTGCCTCCTCTGGGTTTTTTTGGCACATTGTCAATGACGAAGTACGTTAATACTCCTATGTCCCCTGCATGGGTTGTGTTTATGTGCCTGGCCACAGGGTATGCTGGGTTGTCATTGTTTACTGCGCGAAGGTGTTGGAGGACTCTGATATGTACAGGGTGGATGGTGCTACCCACATATCTTTTGCCACAGATGCAGATAAGGACATATACTGCATGGTCCGTCTTGCAATTGTATTTGCCTCGGATCTTGTATGGCCTCTTCCTAAAGGGTATGTCTACTTTAGTGGTGTTTACCCCATGCTTACAGGCTTTGCATTTAGTACATTTGCTGAACCCTTTGATTTTTGACAGCCAATCATCCGGTTTTTTAATGACCGGTGCGTTGCAGACTATGTGCTCCCTCATGGATTTAGCTTTCCTAAACGCTATCATAGGTCTGTTACCACATAGTTCTCCAATTATGGGGTCCCTCCTTATTAGGGGCCAATGTTTGGTCAGTATTTTTCTGACCTGGTTATGGTAGGCGTTGAATCCTGTTATTAGTCTAGGTGGCTCTTGTTTGGGAGTTGTCTCTGGGTGTTCTTGTTTTTTGGCAAAGAGGAGATCTTTTCTGTTAGTTTTGCTACATTTTATGTCTGCTCTGCTACAAGTTTTTTGGCTGTACCCTCTCTTTCTTAGTCTTGTAAACAGGTTCTGTTTTGCCTCATCTAATCCAGTCTTAGTACTACAATTTCTTGTCATCCTTAAGCATTCTGGGTAGGGAATAGATTCCTTTAGGTTATGAGGATGGAAACTTTGTGCGTGAAGCACTGAGTTTCCAGCTGTGGGCTTTCGATATGTTCTGGTTTGTATTCTACCCTGGTCTATATATAGTTCTATGTCTAGGAACTGTATTGAGGTGGAGTTTGTAGTGCAGGTGAATTGCAGATTTAGTGCATTTTCATTTAACTCTACAGCAAATAATTCTGCTTCTTCTTTGGGGCCTTTCCACAGTATGAAAATGTCATCTATGTACCGCTTATACATTATCACATTATTAGACATAGTGGTTTGGTGCTTAGCCATGAGTATCTGTTCCTCCCACCAGCCCATGTGTAGATTCGCATAGCTGGGGGAGAAACAAGTACCCATAGCCGACCCCTGTATTTGCCTGTAATGGAGTCTGTTGAAGATAAAATTATTGTTAGTCAGACACCACTCCGTCATTTCCAACAACATTTTAGTGTGATTATATAGTTCGATCGGTCTCTGTACTAGAAAGTGTTTCACTGCCCTAAGTCCATCCTGGTGTCTGATGCTGGTGTATAAGGATTGTACATCCAGGGTCATAAAAACAAAATCATCCTCCCATTGTACATCATATACTTTTCGTAAAAAGTCACTTGTGTCTTTTATGTATGCCGGGAGGGCTTTCACATAGGGTTGTAAAAAATGATCAATAAAAATGCTGTTTTTTTCAAACAGGCTACCAATAGCCGAAATTATTGGCCTTCCCGGTGGTGTCTTTTCATTTTTGTGAATCTTGGGGATGAGATACAGTTGGGGGCATACTGGGTAGTCTGTTTTTAAGTATTCGAATTCTTCCTTGCTCAACAGTCCTGTGCCTTTCCATTTATATAGTTCATTTGTATATTTTTCTTGTACACTCACCAACTGCGTCGACGTTATTCTTGTATAGCATTCCTGGTCTTGTAATTGCGCCATTGCTTCATCGTTGTACATTTGTAATGGCCATAGCACAATGTTTCCCCCTTTGTCAGACCACCTGATGACAATGTCTGATCTCATTTTTATTTTTTCCATTAGTTTTTCATAAGGCTCATTTCTGTTCTGATATTTTTTATAGAACTCTTCTGAACTTTGTGTGGACAATTCCTTCAAGTCTTTAATTACATAATCTGTGAACAGATCAAGCCCATCCTTCGGCATTGTTGGCATGAATACAGATTTTGGTTTAAAGTTGGTTTTTTCTGTTTTTGTAAATATCTATGTCTGTCATTTCTGCAGCCATTCCTGATGATACCAAATCATTTGTGTTGTCTTGTTCAATGTCAATCATATCCCTCAACACATTCATGTTTGCCACACTGAGTCCTTGACTGGTTTGGATGTTCATTTCGGGTGTGTCTTTTTGGTTTAGGGTATTTGCAAAATATTTCTGTAGTTTCAATTTCCGCATATATTGAAAAAAATCAATTCTAGTTTGGGCATAGTCAAAGTTTGTGTGTGCACAAAACGTCAGACCCAAGGATAAAATTTCTATTTCTCTTTGCGATAGTTCCATGTTGGAGAGATTAATTACTGTGTTGTCTTTGTTTGTTGTGTTTTCTGCCATTATCGTTGGGATTTCTCACTGAAAAAAACATAGGTTATAGACCATATATAGTTAGGAATTAGCATTTACAAAACCTTGAAAATTCACTGAAAAAACCATAGGTTATAGACCATATATAGTTAGGAATTAGCATTTACAAAACCTTATTTTACTCACACAAAACCATTGAAATTCGCATATATAGTTAGTTGCACTAACTATATATCACGCACCCGCAATCCACTGCTGATGATGTCACATATTACATCATTCATGACATCACTGATGACAAATAAAATGACATCACTGACAACATCACTGATGAAAATATTCATGTGTTAATACGATGAACCTCTTCAGACTCTAATATAACCTTAGATACAATCAGTGTAAACAGACACTAACAGACTGTCACTCATCCATGGAGTTACTCACACACCTAGTCAGTAATGCAAAGAATCAATCACACCTCCATTTCCTCAACTATATGGTTATACACACCTTACTTATTCAAACATATACTAACACATATTTACTCTCTTATACAATCCCTGATACAAGTTCACAATGATCCATACAGCCACTCACACATTCACTTATGCACAGTTATTTATATATGTCAACTCTCACATGTACTGTGTTTTACATATGTACTTACTTTGACATGTAGCACTGAGATATCCATTCACTCACCAATACACTAATGCACACAGTCAACCGCCCATACAGCTGTTTCCACATGCACTTTTGAACCCATACATCTAGTGAATCAACTGCTCACACATCTATGCACAGCGTCATACACTTCCCAGCCACCCACACACACACTCAGTCTCCCATACAAATACTTGGGCAACCAATCAATAACCCATATAGTTACTCATATAGCTACTGATCAGCACATGCAGCAGTTTACAGAACAACAGACATAATGATGCACAAATTAAGACAGTTTAGTCACTAACCCATGCACTCAGTGAGACACATCTAATCACTCACTCATACAGTCAGTCATGCACCTACTAAATCCTTCATCCAGACACTTATACATCCACTCATTCTTCAATATGTAAGACATTTTAACTTTACAGAAACATACAGTCACTGGATGTTGTCATCAGTGATGTCATCAGTGATGTCATTTGAGATGTCATCAGTGATGTTATCAGTGATGTCACTGACCATGTCATGAATGATGTAATATGTGACATCATCAGCAGTGGATTGCGGGTGCGCGATATATAGTTAGTGCAACTAACTATATATGCGAATTTCAATGGTTTTGTGTGAGTAAAATAAGGTTTTGTAAATGCTAATTCCTAACTATATATGGTCTATAACCTATGGTTTTTTCAGTGAATATATATATATAGTGGGCGTTCGTTTAGCTACCTATTGTAGCTGACAGTGTTGCTATATATATATATTATATATATATATATATAATGTATATATATGAGATGAAGTGAGCAAGGCGGAGGCTTCCGCCGAAATGCGTCTTTTTTTAAGTTTCATGGAATAAACATTTTTTCTTGAGTTGAAGATTCACGGTGTCAGTGCCTTCCGTAATTGGTGTGGAGTTGGACTGGTAATCAATATATATATATATATAGTTGCTGCAACCCAAATAAAATCTAAGGGTTGCCACGTTCCTGTGGATGCTTTGGAGCTGGATTCCACGCGGAGTCTGTCACCGCGTATATAGCACCCAGTCGAGAGTGAAGGGAGTAATGGCGGCCACCGGAGTTTTGTGTATATATATATATATATATATATATATATATATATATATATATATATTCAATGAAAAAACCATAGGTTATACTCCATATATAGTTAGGAATTAGCATTTACAAAACCTTATTTTACTCGCATAAAACCATTGAAATTCCATATATAGTTAGATGCGCTAACTATATATCGCGCACCCGCAATCCACTGCTGATGATGTCACATATTACATCATTCATGACATGGTCAGTGACATCACTGATGACATCACTGATGACATCTCATTTGACATTACTGATGACATCTCAAATGACATCACTGATGACATCACTGATGACATCTCATTTGACATTACTGATCACATCACTGATGATATCATTCATGTGATAATACGATGAACCTCTTCAGACTCTAATATAACCTTAGATACAATCAGTGTAAACAGACACTCACAGACTGTCACTCATCCATGGAGTTACTCACACACCTAGTCAGTCATGCAAAGAATCAATCACACCTCCATTTCCTCAACTATACAGTTATACAAACTTTACTTATTCAAACATATACTAACACATATTTACTCTCTTATACAATCCCTGATACAAGTTCACAATGATCCATACAGCCACTCACACATTCACTGGCTCTTATGCACAGTTATTTATATATGTCAACTCTCACATGTACTGTGTTTTACATATGTACTTACTTTGACATGTAGCACTGAGATATCCATTCACTCACCAATACACTCATGCACACAGTCAACCGCCCATACAGCTGTTTCCACATGCACTTTTGAAACCATACATCTAGTGAATCAACTGCTCACACATCTATGCACAGAGTCATACACCTCCCAGCCACCCACACACACACTCAGTCTCCCATACAAATACTTGGGCAACCAATCAATAACCCATATAGTTACTCATATAGCTACTTATCCACACATGCAACAGTTTACAGAACAACAGACATAATGATGCACAAATTAAGACAGTTTAGTCACTAACCCATGCACTCAGTGAGACACATTTAATCACTCACTCATACAGTCACTCATGCACCTACTAAATCCTTCATCCAGACACTTATACATCCACTCATTCTTCAATATGTAAGACATATTTTAACTTTACAGAAACATACAGTCACTGGATGTTGTCATCAGTGATGTCATCAGTGATGTCACTGACCATGTCATGAATGATGTAATATGTGACATCATCAGCAGTGGATTGCGGGTGCGCGATATATAGTTAGCGCATCTAACTATATATGGAATTTCAATGGTTTTATGCGAGTAAAATAAGGTTTTGTAAATGCTAATTCCTAACTATATATGGAGTATAACCTATGGTTTTTTCATTGAATTTCAATGGTTTTTTAAAAGCTAATATCTGTAGCTGTACAATGTATTGTTCTTTAAATTTTGAAATATATTTTTCATGTTCTTTAGACAATTTTTTTAAAACATTTTTTTTTGTTCCGCTCCCAGTCCGCGAACCGGTCTGCTTCCCGTTAGCTCAATTTAAAGCCGCGGCTTAGTACGCGAACCGGTCAACGTTCCTTTAGCGTAACTGTTACGTTTGCATGACGTTTTGCGTTATCGCGTAATACGTCGTTGGACGCGCCAAGTTAGCGGACCCGGAAGTGGACCGGAAAGCGGAGCAAAGCGCGAAACGTAAACACAGCAGGTCATGTGACTCGAAAATAACACTTTTCATTGGTTCATTTCACTTTTGGTTTCCTAATGATGTAATACTTGGTCATGTGATATAAAATTAACACTTTTCATTGGTTTAGAATTTTTCCTTCTCCCAAATGATGAAAACCCCTCCTTCTTTCCTCACTCTGACTTTCATCTTGGTGAGAGAAAGACCTTTTTTGATTCATCAGCAATGGCTTCAATGGTTGCTTCTGCCAGTGTGCCCCCACCACCTCCTCCACCTCCTCATGGGAAGAAAAGACTACCTGCTTCACTAATTATAGAAGAGGAGGAAAATCAAGAAGAGGAAGAACAGCAAGAAAATGACGAGTTTTTGCCAGAGGAGCCCAGAAGATATAATAGAAAAGAAAATTATATCTGGCAATTTTTTAAATTTCCTGCTGACCAAAAGAAAGTAAATGCCAGATACGTCTTTTGTCGCATTTGCGGCGATCGTCTTTCAAGGGGCACAGACAAAAAGTACAGTTTTGGCAATCATACAATGCACAGGCACATGAGTCGATGGCACCCTAACAATTACAGCAATGCACAACTTCGCGACCAACAACAAAATCTGCCAGAAATGGCAAGAAGATCTGTTGTTCAGGAGGTATCGGGACCGGAGGCGAGGGAGGTGATCCCGAACATCCAAATCAACATGGGAGAAGTGAAGCAAGTCTGTGTGTGGTGCAACCAGACACTTTGCTACCGCGAAAGTAGCATTACCCTGATAATGAGAGCCATCACCAATCATGTGTGCCCAAAACGCCCCAAAAAGTAAATTCTTTTTTTTTTTGTTGCTCCTGTTGAGCCGTCTTCGATGAATCATTTTTGTTTCCCCCCTCCCCCCCAAAAATAAAAAAAAATACAAAATGTTCAGAAAAAAACAAAAAAATATAAAAAATGTTCAGAAAACTAATAAAAAAAATTTAAAACAACAAAAACAAAAAAAAACAGTTCTTTTCAGAACTACCTCCCCATTATTAAAAAAATTGGTAGAATTCTTTGAACTCTGCCAAGCTCTATTTCTATTAGTTCGCTACCAGTTCGCACTCCGGTACGCGTACTTTGAGCGTACCAAAAAAATTTTTTTAAAAAAAGGAACAGTAAGTATAAGGAAAGGAAACAGACAGTTATGTTACAAAAAAAGACAGCTATAGGGAGTAAAGAAAAGATACTGTTACCCGCAATTCACTTCTGATCATGTCATATATTACATAATTTTTTACATGGTCAGTGAGATCATCAGCAGTGGATTGCGAGTAACAGTTTTTTCTGTTTACTTCCTATAGTTGTCTTTCTTGTAACATAAATGTCTTTTCCTATCCTTATACTTACTGTTCTTGTTTTTAAAATTTTTGGAGATCATTCAGAAACAGTAACATTAATAGAGACAGAATTAGTGAATAATAATGAAGAAGTATGAGAAGAGAGGGACTGAGAAAAATACTGGAAGGAATAGAAAAATTAAGTAATAGAGAAAGGAAGGAGAGAAGTAGCAAACACAGGAAAGTAAAGATTAAAGAAATGAAGCAGTAGAACGAATAGATGTTAAATGTGATAGATTAAATGATTGAGTGAGGGTGACGATAAGGTGTGTCCTCTCTAAAAGTTTGTTTAAGGTGAACCGTACTCTGGGTTGCATATCAAATTTATGCTTGTTGAAGAATACAGACGAGATAATAGATGTGAAGACCTACCATTGCAGTAAAACATGCCCATTTATTACATCAATCATAACATAGTCAGTTACATCATCAGTAGTGGAATGTAGGTTAAAAAAGTAGAAAACATTTACCTTATAATTCATGTTAACTTTTCAAGCAAATTTTTCATACATTCAATCTGTAAAAGAGAGAACAAACATTTCCAAAAATATTAAAACATGTATTTATAAATTAGAAAAAAGAAGGGAAAAGGTTCAAGAAGAAACAGTTTTTAAACAACTTTGACATTTACAGAAACCTCTACTTCCCTACGACCCCTACACAATCCTAAAGATATTTATTTTAAAAAAACAGTATCTTCATGCTGATGAAATGAGGCCTATTTTGAAACATGATGCTTCTTTTGCATTGCTTATGTCTCACAATAGTGATGCAATAACAGCGCAAAAAAGATGTAAAGCCATCATAAAATTGTGTCAAACATTTTAAATGATTGTTTTAGGATGCAAATAAGATGTGTGCTTTCAAGAGCTTTCTTTGAGGGGAGGCCTATTTCTTTTTTTTAAAAAAAAACAATACCTAGAAGTACAGCACTGTAAGCATTAAAATTGACACTTACAGAAGACTCTGCTTCTCCATATCTACCTCACATTTCTAAATATATATCATAATTTCAAAAAGCATAACATTAATTATACATGTTAAATGGTTTATTTTTGCTGTTCTCAGAATGTATCAAATTTCACTTAAATCAGTGACTTGAAGGTATTCATCATGTAACAGCGGGAAAAAAAAAACACAATCAAAATGATTGTGTTTAAAAAACCCATACAACCTTCGAAATCTGATTTCAAAACTCCTTAAAATTAACTTACTTTCAATGACGTCGAACGATCTCCTATGAACAGCATCCACTCTGTTGTGCTACAAATATTTTCAGCCCGCCACTTTCTGAAAGAAAACCTCCATCGATACGTGAAATATGTTACATAGAAAAAAAGACTTCTCTCATTATATCACATGTTTCCACTAGGCCAAATCATGTTGCCGCGATTCGCAAGTCTTGTTATTCTTCCAATCAAATCCCGACATTTTCTATTTTCGCAACTTTCAAAAATAAAATATTTGAGATTATTTTCACAATCCTGGACTACTAATAACTTACTCTTCTTTGTCACTCATGTTCTCCTTTTCCTATGACACTGATACTGCTTACTATGAAGCAGACTTACTTGCATTAGGTTTATATAGTTGGATTTTTAATCTAGACAGCATTGCAGACTTACATTCCCTCTACTTAAAATTTTGGTTTTAAAAACACCAGGTAAGAATTTTTAAGGTCAAACGGCAATTTTTTTTTGAACGTTACAACGGAATCATTACAGAATGACCAGCCGTTTCCAGACTTTAAGTAAGCTGTATAATGTCCTGATGTTGTTGATGGACCATCGTGATAGATAATTGCTACAGTAACAAAAGTCCTCCCTGATATTGACAGCTGAGAAGCCACAAAATTTTTTATTAAAGTTGACAATTTTGATCCATCAGGCCTACAACGTTGGATCATTAAAATGACATACTGGCCATATCTACGTATAAATAATGTTGACATCATATCACATTTACATTGGCTACACTCCATGTTGTGATCCGCTGCATTTACTAGCTTATTAAAGGAGACTGATTTACTGTCTGGCAAAGTTAAATATATAAATCTTTCTGAGTCTACACTAGTAGTACTTGATACCATACAGTTCTCGCAGTCATGCTGCCATTGATAAGAAAGCCCAAACAGGTGATCTACATCTACACCCTCAACTTGCAATATATCAAGCATATACATTAAAAACTCCTGACAATCTTGCTGATTATTTTCAGAGAAGTCTGTTTGACCTGAACATTCATCTAACAGATAACGAACTTCAGACACACTTTCTACTTTTGTTCGATCAGTGCTACATTTCTCGAAAACAGAATTCAACAAACAGCATAAAATTTGTTCAGAATTCAACAGAATCTGTTCTTTTAAACTCTCTAGTGAAAAGAGAACATTAACCACTACATTTGCATAGCAGTTGACACCAGAACTGTTTTCAAATTGAAAACCGACAACATCTTCAACAGAATCCACTTTCTTTCTGCTAACAATTTTCGGTTCATTGACTTTTAGTCTTTTTGCAACAACCTCCCTACTATTACTGCTATTTCTACGTTTGCGGCCTACCACACGTTTCTCAAACAAAGGATATTGAGGCAAATGTGGCGCATACTCTCTTCTTAACCTATTGTATTCCTTAACACAATCTAGATCCGCACAAATGTTTGTGACATCACAGTCAATCAAGTACAATCCCGATAAAGTTCTAACTCGTGACAATGCCACATATGCCATACCCTCCTTGAACACAGAACTGCCAATA
This sequence comes from Lissotriton vulgaris, assembly GCF_964263255.1. Taxonomy (NCBI): domain Eukaryota; kingdom Metazoa; phylum Chordata; class Amphibia; order Caudata; family Salamandridae; genus Lissotriton; species Lissotriton vulgaris. The sequence continues at coordinate 73,257 of NW_028241011.1, forward strand.
TTCACCAATGCACAGTCTACACTTAAACCTTGCGATTTATGGATTGTCACCGCATATGCCAAGCAAACAGGAAACTGTTTACGGCGAACATATAAATCTTTAACAAGCAAAAACCTAGCAGAACAACGACCAATTTGCTGTACTTCCTCAATGCCATCAAATTTAATTTTTAAAAATTCTATTCCATCTCTATTTCTGTATTTCTCAAAATCAACAACATTACCCATTGATCCATTTACCAGACCTCTTTCTACATGTAAATTCCTTCTCAAAATAATTCGGCAATTTAAACACACATTCAAAGTCTTTTCAAAACCCGCTGTTTTAGATATAGTCTTCTCTAATGAATCCAATTTTGATTTCAAATTGTCTGACAAAATAATTGTTGATCCCATATGCTCTAATTTGTCAATAGCTTCAAGTTTCACAATCTCTTGCTTTTCTAAATTCAACATTTTGTTGTTAAAGATGGCACATTCTGCAAGAGTTGGCATGAGACATATCCCGGATTTCTTCTCAGTAATTTTCCGAAAAATATTCTCAGGCACAATCTCTTGTTTGGGATATAATTTTGACAGTAATCGTGCATTTAAAGCTTCTTTCCCATGCTCGGTCACTTTTCCAATTCTAATATCTTGTAGAATATTCTTGTAATCTTCATCCTTTGCCTGACGCATATTTTGATGCAGTTCTGCATAATTGAAGTTTAACCATATATTGACGTTGCCAATGCTCCCTAGGCACTTCCTGGTATCTTCATGCGTGAGTATTTTGAACACAGGTTGACCTTTTACTGGTGTCAGCTGCAGAAGATCTCCGAAAACAATGATGTGTTTCCCACCAAATAACACATCATATTCAGTTTTAAGTACTTCTTGCATTCTCAAATGCACAAAGGCAAGCATGACATTGGAAACCATGCTTACTTCGTCAATGATAAGTAGTTTCATTTTCCTCAAGACTCTTGAAACTTCACAGCAAGCATCTCCAGATAACTTGTTGTATTGTAATTTGTTGTCATGCTCCACCGGCAGCATCAATAGACGATGCAAAGTAATACCTTTAATATTATGTGCTGCCAGTCCAGTAGGAGCGGTGACAACACAAGACAGCGATGACTCAGTCCTTTCCTGCAAATAACAAGAGATTGCTTTAATGAGGAAACTTTTTCCAGTTCCTGCTTCTCCACTCACGTACAGTCGGACAGGCTTCAACGACGTACACGAGCACTCTTTCTTCTCATGACTTAATCCGTGCTCAATTTCCTTGGTAACTTCATCATATATTTTCCTCTGCTCAACGTTGAGTTGTTTTTCCAAGTCTTGTAAGTTAACTGAATCCTCCTGAGCATGTGCCATGGCTCTTTCTACTTCATTCATAGCAGTGGCAGCTTCATTTTCGATAATAGGTCCTCCAAGTGGATCTTGACTCAATGAAACAGAACTCTGACTGTCCTGAGAACTGTCTCTGGCAATCTCGGCTGCAATCGTTGCTTCCTGCTCAATTTCCAAAGTTAGCATTTCTTGATATTTAGAAAAAGCAGGACATTCTATGGACTCCTTGGCTGCATTGAAAGAGTCTTCGTAACAGAGGAAATCTCCAAGCAGTTCCTCTTCTGCACGCCAAGGCTTGAAAAGTTGCAAAAGTGCTAAATAGAAAAACTCCTTTTTTTCTGGAGATTCGCCACTTAATTTTCGATGGTTTACTAATTGGCATTTTCTTTGCTTGACCAGGCATCCCTCACTTCCAATTACAGCATACACTCCTTTCTCAATATCTTCTTTGATGTTCCTCTTGAATATATAATTTTGGAGAACCTCATATAGACAAACATTCTCAAGGTGACTGCTTCGATTTGGATAATATGTATCCAACATGTTGGTCTTCAAAATGTCGGTACTGTTTGGTTCCTTTTCTGCCAAATACTCAATTTCCCGAACAGGTTTTAGAACTCGATTTCGCGTTGCAGCAAGACCAAGACTCGCCCAAACGAGACTCCTGGATTTGGCATAGAGACTTGCTGAAGACAATCGATCAGAACATTCGTAAGCTCCGATTTCTCGATGCGACAACATCTTCAGACTGAAACTGTACAACTTCTTGCTGAGGCTCTTTTCATGGGAAATGTCCTCCCACATATCCTTCAGTTCGGTCTTTTCTTTTTTGGTGATGTAAGATGTCACATACCGAGCCACAGCCATACAGTTGTCAGCCACAAACTGTATATCCATGTTGGCATTCCACATGGACAAAATCACTGGGTTGTAGTCATTGATGTACTTGGACTCTTCGTTCCTTTTCAAATTGTATGTATTCTTGGGTGATTTCCTCGTCACATTATGTCGCAGCGAAGACATCAAACTGTTCACTCTTCCTTTAGAAATCACCGGTCGTGGAAAGTTGAAACGACATTTGGTGTAGAACTTGTCCTTGTTTCTGAATTTACGACGACAGTACTTTCCACAACGATGGCTTTGGAAACGTAGAACTTGTTCTCTTAGACTTTTCTTCTCCGTTGCGTTTGGAACAGCACACGTAGAATACTGTTCGATGAAATTCATCACTAAGTCATCCGGATCTGTTCCAAATTTAGGTGCATCCTTGATCCACAGCAACATATGTATATGAGGGGCACCTCTTGCTTGGTACTCCTTTCTCCAGAAGAAATCCAACACCTCTCCAAGAGGTGGATTCTTTTTATTTGTGATGAAAGACATCATAGCTTCAAATCTATGATTGAAGTACCTGCATACATTCACAGGATCCAAAGAACACAGTTCTCCAGGTGTCTTGAATTCAATGTTTTCAATATTTCCATTTGCCTCTCGTAGAAATTCAAGTAAGTCATCCCAGCCATACTCGGCACAGCTCAGAGTGAGGAACCATGTCGGAGTTCCTAAGTTCCTCAGCATACATTTTAAGTCACCATGACGACGGTACCAGTACTCATTAGTACCACGCTGACACGCCATGAGATTAATTAAGTGAGAATCCAAAATACTGTCTTGGACATTGACTTTATGCATAAAGTCACTTGCCGAGATGTTTCGCATCTGTATACCACTTTTTAAGATGTGGTTCACTGCATATGACAGTCCAGACAGATCGCTTTCAAACAGGAGATGAAACAAATAGGGAATGCATTGCCGAAACCTAGGATCTTCTGCATACAATCGTAAAGTCCGGTATTCAGACGCAGGAATTTCACGAGGTCGCTCATCATATCTTCCTCCTTGACCTGTGGGAAATAGCTGTGGGAAACACCGAGCTTCCAAACTTTCCTCCCAAACACTAATGGGACTCCCTTTGGCTTGTTTCATTTGAAACAACTCAATAGCATTCCCCATCACTTCCTTCGAATGCAAAGGATGAACACTATAATGTTCATATATTTCTTCACTTTTAGAGGCCTCTACTTTCTCAATTTGGCCAGCACACAAATCGCTATCCTCTTCATCACTTACTTCCTCTTCTGCAACATATACATTCTTATAGTACTTATTATTTTTCTTCAAATACACTGTTGCCTTTTTGACTTTCCTAACATCCACTAAATCTTGCCATATTTTCTTATTCTTTGTCGGAACCCCATTAACCAAGATAACCAGAGGTTCCTCTTCCACTTTTTCTATTCCAATTGTGTTAATGTTTTTGTTCAAATCTAGAGGCAAATAAACAACTCTTCCCTTTAATCCTCTCTGTAAATCTGCTGGAGGCAATTTCCCTGTCTTTGGCTCCATTCTTACAATAGCCTGAAAGGGATGGATACTTTGAATCAAAATAGATTCATAAGTATTTAAATCCTTCAATTCAGAAGGAATCTCAACCAATTCCAGATTATTATGAACTGCCCTAGCAGGCATCTGGTTTTGGTTTAATTTATGACAACAATAAGTACACACACGTTGATCCGATCCCAAATCAAAATAATTTTCTACCATCAAGTATGTGGCTAAATCCTTCCATTCACTATTATTTTCCCTTTCACTTTTTGCATATAAATCCACTACCTTAGTCTGATTCTTATAATAAGTGCGTCGACAACATACACAAGTGAAATTAGGCCTCTCACTTGATTTCATCTGAAACGTGGCAATTTCCTTCTGAAAATTATCTGTACTGGAAACCTGTACATTATCTTCCACATTACCCTCTACTTCAGGGTCAATTTGAACATTCTCATCTTTACTACCAAAGTAACAAAACTCAATTTCTTCACAAAGATTCTTCACATCTATTTCAGAACCATGCAAAAGAGCAGCACATAACTGTTTAAGCATAATTGCTGGACTCTTAGCATAATACAACATTCTCACTAATTTTCTCACTTTATTATGATGCACTGCTAGCATCCTGAAATGATGAAAAACACTCTGGCATACTCTCCTGGAAAGACAAGCCAGTGAATGACCACGCAAACCTGTCATTTGTCTCACTCTGCAAGGATCTAAATCTTGCAACAACTTCATTTTCTGCTTCAAACTTTTCTTATTAAATGTCCGTATAAAATCACATAGCAAATTGATGGAAACCTGTCGCACACTGCAAATAGAACTACACTTCCAAATGTACACAGGACCCTTAGGACGTCTTCCTAAAACCTCATCACTTAGCGCCTCTTCTGTCTCTGTTGTCACAAGTTGTTCTTTTTCAACTGGACAACCATCCTTCACTTCATAAGCTCGACCACTGATGTCAACTGCATGCACCAAATCATTATCCTGAAAATAACTCTCCTCATTAAAAAATGCCTCAGAACTTGAACTATGCATCCATTCTCCAGAAAAAACTTCACAAAAGTTAGTACGATTTACTACTCTCTTCCATCTACTTTTTGTTTTGAAATCAGAAATTACCTTGCTTAGTTTCCTAATTCTATTGATTACCAAAATAAACAACTTTCGCTTGATTTCAAAAGCATGATCAATAATTTTCTCTACATTTTTCTTCCTCCTATAAAATGCCGCTTTCTGTTGGCCTTTCTTTTTAATATTTTTCAATAAATTAACTAATATCCTATTACGGAACATTCGTTGTCGAATGTCCCTAAACTGTTGTTTCCTTCTACTATCATGCACAGAGTTATCTCTTCCTCTACCAGTAACATTTGTGATGGGTCTCTCCTTTCCATTTAAATTACTTCTCTTTTTGTTAAGAGACACATTTTTTTGAGCAAAATTTTTTTTACTACAAATATTTCTTAAGAATGATTTCATGCTCTTACCCGGACCTTTCTTGGTGTTTTGACAAGTATTTGGGGAAGAGGACTGCTGCAATAAAACATCATCCTGCTGTCTTTGACGTTTTCTAGCCTTTCGTATTCGACTTCTGGAAGGCATTTTCCAAACTATGAAAGAATCTGCAGTTGAATCTGTGAAAAAATATAATATAAAATGTTATTAACCACTATTACCAAACAGTAAATAAATAACAGTCATCTAAAACTTAATGCCGTACTAATTATTTAACATAGCAAATATTTTCCACCAGCACTGCATCACAAAAATGACACTCAATGGTACAAAACAGGCATACAACACTCATAAATCACTCCCTAATATTTTAAATCATTAATTCAGGATGACGATAAGATGTAGCCTATCTAAAGGTTTGTTTAGGCCCAGATCTTTGGACTGGGGTGAATGTGTGTCATTGATCCACATTCAGTCCATCACCTGTTTTGTTTATTTGAGGTGAGGCCAACACATGGTTGCAGATAAGATTTTCACTGAAAAAAAACCAAGGTAAAAAAACATGTGAAGGCCTACCAATGAAGTAAATCATTAAATGAAAACCAATACATTTCTAGAAATATGCACTACTAGTGCTTCATAAGATGTTTTGGATCATATTTATAAGTTATTTGAGTATCTAGTATGCTATTTTACATTCTTCATGGTGCAAATTTATTGTAAATACGCTCCCACCTGCGGTTGGCAAATTTAGATTTTGATTATGGGAGTTAGATAGGCATGTTAATAATTTCCCAAAAATGGTATATAACCCCAAACAACCTTTGAAGCAAATGCTCTTAGCCATGTTATCCACCTCCCATTGGATAACATGGCTAAGAAGTGCTTGCAAATGTGATAAAAAAAGGCCTGCAATGCATGAATAACGCAGAAAAATCAGCGATATTCATGCATTTTCCAACAAATGCTCTTAGCCATGTTATCCACTTCCTATTAAATAACATGGCTAAGAACTGCTCAGGGCACCATGAGGAACGCTTTCCATTTAAAAAGGGAAAAATAACATCAAAGACACTAAAATGCCTTCTAAATATGAACCCAAACAACCTATGAAGCAATGTGAAAAAAAACTGCCGCAATGCATGAATATAGCAGAAAAATCAGCGATATTCATGCATTTCCCAGCAAATGCTCTTAGCCATGTTATCCACTTCCAATTAAATAACATGGCTAAGAACTGCTCAGGGCCCCATGAGGAACGCTTTCCATTTAAAAAGGGAAAAATAACATCAAAGACACTAAAATGCCTTCTAAATATGAACCCAAACAACCTATGAAGCAATGTGAAAAAAACGGCCACAATGCATGAATATAGCAGAAAAATCAGCGATATTCATGCATTTTCCAGCAAATGCTCTTAGCCATGTGATCCACTTCCTATTAAATAACATGGCTAAGAACTGCTCAGGGCCCCATGAGGAACGCTTTCCATTTAAAAAGGGAAAAATAACATCAAAGACACTAAAATGCCTTCTAAATATGAACCCAAACAACCTATGAAGCAATGTGAAAAAAAACGGCCACAATGCATGAATATAGCAAAAAAATCAGCGATATTCATGCATTTCCCAGCAAATGCTCTTAGCCATGTTATCCACTTCCTATTAAATAACATGGCTAAGAACTGCTCAGGGCCCCATGATGAACGCTTTCCATTTAAAAAGGGAAAAATAACATCAAAGACACTAAAATGCCTTCTAAATATGAACCCAAACAACCTATGAAGCAATGTGAAAAAAAACGGCCACAATGCATGAATATAGCAGAAAAATCAACGATATTCATGCATTTCCCAGCAAATGCTCTTAGCCATGTTATCCACTTCCTATTAAATAACATGGCTAAGAACTGCTCAGGGCCCCATGAGGAACGCTTTCCATTTAAAAAGGGAAAAATAACTTCAAAGACACTAAAATGCCTTCTAAATATGACCCCAAACAACCTATGAAGCTCTAACAGTACATATCCTGAAATTTAATTCATTTCAAAATTCGTTTTTAAACACAGCATATAAATCAATTGTATACCTGCATTCATGAAGAAATGACTAAAAATGTCCTTGAGACACATGAAAGTGTTTTCTGGAATGCCCTAGCACCATTTTTGGGACACTATTAACATGGCTAGGTAACTCCCATAATCAAAATCTAAATTTGCCAAGCACAAGTGGGAGCGTATTTACAAGACACTTGTCCCATGAGGAACACTTTACATTTTAAAAGGCGAACACAACATCTTAGACACTCAAATACCTTATAAATATGGCCCAAAACAACCTATGAAGCTCTAGCAGTACATATCTAGAAATGTAATTGATTTCTTAAATCGTTTTTAAAAGCAACATATCTGTTTCAGCTTACATAACAGACCATGAAATGGCCTCCATGTATTACAATATCTTGTGTAACTGCATGCCAGAATGTTACACCAAATATGCAATTATAATTTCTCTTTGAAACTAATTCTATTAGTATATCACTAGAGACAAAACCACATTTTAAAAACACAGCTTTCTTCATCATTTTCTCCTTAAATCATACTATTCTCTATCTAAATTAAATAAATCTTTTCTCACCTTAGCAAATATTTTTTGAGTTTTGAAAACAGTCTCAGAAATACACCAAATTGTCTTCAGCAGAAGAAAAAGGATGCACTCCAAAGGCTGCAGCTATTGAAAGCACAGAAATACAGATATTCTTTTCACATATCTCTCATATTAGCCAATCATACCTCTTCCCTCACTTTTTTCAAATCAAAATCCTTCCCCCCTCTGCCCTGTCTGCCTTGTATCCATAGCAACCACCTCCTGGAAGACCTCTCATGTTTGCAAATTCACACAACAATGTTTTAATTGAACTCTGAACTCTCAGTGCACCTGCGTATCCAGTGCAATCTTTCATTAAATGTTTCTTCCTTGACCATTCAAATTACATCTTTCAAAGAACACATCCATGCACCCTAACTTTCTGTTTTCAGAAATGTAAATGCACCAATCACTGCTAATGAATCATTAGCATTGTAAATCCACAGTTTTTTTTCTTTAGAAACTCCTACTGTTTCAACTGCCCTTTCATTACCACACTTCATCTGACTGCAGAACAACCTTCAGCCACCATGTTTAACGTCTGGATTGTTGGACATAGTTACATCCACTGGGCTCAAAGGTATGCTGAGAGCAGAAATTTACCTAACCTCAATTTACAAGATGTGGAAATTAAGTGGTTGGGCCAAAGAGGATTAAAATGTCACCAATTGATACCATTGGTGAAAACCTTTATGCATTTGCCAAAACCTGACCTGTTAATAGTGCACTGTGGAGGTAATGATTTGGGCACTTTGACAGGGGTAGGTCTGGAAATGCTTTTAAAGGACACCTTTGAGCAATTAATGGCACTTTTTCCTCAAACTGCCTTGGTATATTCCAATATATGCCAAAGACAGAAATGGAGGTGGTCCAACCAATTTTGTCCACAAATTGAGAAAGCGAGGAAGCATGTAAACAAATCTGTGTCAGCTTTCATGAGAGACCATGGAATGGGCTCTCTGTACAACAATAACTTGCGTTACTACATGCAAGATATCTACAGAGGAGATGGAGTTCACTTCTCAGATGAGGGCAACAGAATTTTCATTCTGAATTTAAGACTGTGCATTGGTACCTACTTATAAGTACCTAAATGTACCATAAACCCAAAAGCTCTTCTCAGAGCTACCCTTCATCTGATCACACACTTTTATTATTTTTTTTCTAACTTTTTTCTGTAATTTTCAACAAACTACGCTTAAAGAGCGCTATCCGGTACGCGAACTGGAAGCTAACCGCGCAAAATTTCAAAAAAAAGTTTTTTCTTCGCAAATATAGTCCTCCTCAGCCACCCTCAGAAAACGTAGGGGGGCAAAATACTTGTACCATGCCCCCTTCTACCCATTCAGAACATTATTTACCCTCCATTTTATTCCTTGATTCGACCGTAACACAAAATGGTGGACTCCCGTTACGCTCCAAGTACGCGGACCGGACCGCTATCCGGGAAGCGATCCAAAAAAAAGGCGGGAAAATAATTTACAGAAAAACGACTAGAGACACTCTCACCAAATATAAATTAGCTCATACTACATAACAATCCCTTTCATTCTCACAAATTTGATTGAAATTTCATTTAGCCATTTAGCCTTTAGACCTCTCCAAATACCGTGAGGTAAATTACTTCACAAAACACATCTGAACTGTTGGAATTGACAACCAATGAAAATGTTACTTTCATTTTCTACTTTTATTACCTGACATTTGATTGGTTATATACTTGAATATATATAAAGGAAGAGAAGAAAACACAGCCATTTTGACTACTACTTCTTGTTGTACAACACCTTTTAATAGCTTCCAAAAACTTCAACTTCTTTGTGAAGGTAAGATATAATTTTTAAAAACGAAATATATTGTGCACTATAACTTAATATAATAGAATTTTTCTGCTACGTATACACTATCCCTCTGTAGTAGTAATGTATTTAGATAGACTTCTCTGTTATAGTTATGAATGGAGTTAGGCTTGTCTTGGTTAAATCACATACACTTTTTTATAGTCCTATTTCCACTCTGATACTATACACTGCCAAAAGATAAATTCACTGATAAAAAATGACTATCTAAAATTAATCCCAACAGTGCCCTATCTCTACTAATATATATTTTCTTATTCAAAATTTCAGGCAAAATGGAAGGCGAACAACAAATTTCATTTTCGATTGAACTGAAGGAGAGCAGCCAAGACAAACTTGATGACTTTATGGATGACAGTAGAGACCACGAACTTCTACAATGTGTTGAAGCAGTAGACAACTTGCTTGAAAATGAAAAACAATTACACCCTATAATAAATTATGACATTTCTGACAATGAAATGTTAGAAAATTTAATAAAGTATGAAAAACAATGAAAATAACAAAAATAACTTTAAAAATAAAGACAACAAAAAAAAAAAGAAAAAAAACCAAACAATTAACATACAGTCTTTGAAAAGTGTATCATTCTATTATCCTTATAGTACGCTGCCCAGAACGCTTTCCGGTTCGCGTACTAGACGCTCATCGCGAAAAAAAAAAATATATATATTTTTTTGGACCCTGCTGGGCCCTTTTAAAAACACCACATAAAACCTAGGGGGTCAGGGAGGATCTACTATGCCCCCTTATGGAAATTTCCCTCTTTGTTTTGGCCTCCTCTTGTCTCTCGATCCTACCGAGAGAGAAGATGGCGGCTGCACCGGACTGTTTAGAATGTTGACAAACACGAAGAGCCAATCAGCTTTCCGTGCGCAAAGTTCCGATAAGCGAAAAGTACGCGAACCGGATCGCTGCCCGGACCGCTGTTACAGATATATATCTTGATTTAAACGTTAATTTCTCAAAATCCACTGAAGCACATATATTGAGACCTAGCAAAGGCACATCGGCCTAACAGTCCCTACAATTTTGCCAAGTTTCGTGCAAATCCATTCAGCCGTTCGGGCTAAAAGTGAGTCCAACCGCCCTATGGAAATTAACATGGGAAAAACGCGTTTTGGGACCCCCCTTTTTTCTCGGCCCCCCCTTGATGAAACCCCCCCAAATTTTCAAGGGCTGCTCAGAAACAAAATGTGCCATTTTCCTGAAAATTTCAGCCAATTCCGTCCACAAACGCCAAAGTTATTAGACATAGAATTTTCAGAAATCCCATAGGGAAAAAATCCTAACTATATATACCTACTGGCGACCGCCAGTAGGTAATATATATATATATATATATATATATATATATATATATATATATATATATATATATATATATATATATATATATATATATATACATA
>NW_028241012.1:0-36291 GCF_964263255.1 Lissotriton vulgaris
ATTTGCCTGCCAAATGTGGCTTCACATTTGAAGCTCGCCTTTTGGGCCAATGCCCTGAGTGGCTTCCTGCAATCAGAGACGTTTTAAGGCATAGGCAAAGTGAGCTCTGACAAAGGGCCCCAGCCTTTCAGGGGCCCCCTGAGTCTTGCCCTGTTGACCATGAATAATTCTTAAACAGATTGTTTTCACTAGCGTTTTCCTTTAATTTATTTTAATGTGGGTAATGTGTGAGAGTCTATTACAGACCTTTTTAGACAAATTATGTGTTATTGTTTCATGCAACAGCCATAAAAAAACTTTCTTTTAGATCAAAACAGGACCTCACATTTGAGAAATGTGATGGGGGTTACAGAGATTATTTTCAGTAATATTTTTGATCTGTTATATTACAATATTGAAAACACACATCACTATCCCTGAATATAAGATGTAAACACATTTGGAATTTGGACCAGTGTGTCTGTGCATTGACAGTGAACTGGCCAAAGAGGGCATGAAAGAGTTGAAACTGGATCATAAATTCAAATATGTTCCGAACAAGAGCCCCCAAAATATGCTTGGCCCAGGGTCCCCAAAATCCTAAATATGTCCCTGCCTCCAATGGGGAGGTAACACCTTTCTCTGTAGACGGCTTCTATTGTTCCTGAGCCTGGGAGTCGTTCACACTACTCACCAGAAGGGCAGAAGGCTGTCTGGTGGCCAGCAACTGTGCGAGGCCACTGGTTTAAATGGGCAAAAGAGTGTTAACTCTAAAAGTTGCCTTTCCTTAATCATGACTTTGAATTTGACTTGGGCATCAAATCATTAATCATTAATGCCACAATAATTGAGATACCCTTAAGTACCCATTTTAGTTGTACCATTCAGAAGTTGATTCAAAGATGATCTAATTTGGAAGGGTCCCCGCTCCGGCCTTTATTCTAAAGAAAGGGGTGGGTACATGACTAGGTCCTGCCCTAAGGGTGGGACCAGGAAGGGGGGTAGTTACACCCCTCTCCCCTGCCGGACTTTCCCCAGGCCAGGGCTGTCGCCCCTGGAACTGGTTCTAACCGGCAGATGCGTAGTGAGCACCGGGGTGCCACTCCGCAGTCACCTTCTCGCAAAAGCCCTACCTACCCAGAATACACAAACCCTGTCTGGGACGGTGCGAACACCGCCCTCGACAGGAAACCCTTTGTCCAAGTGCTCCTCGCTGGAAGGACTCCCAGCAGCAGGAGGTCAGACTCGTGTCTGTGGTGGCAGCCTCCATTTTGTGGAGCTGAGGCTTTCGTTAACTTTAACCGTGATAGGAACTCGGGTGTCCATTGTATGGTTAGATATAGGCTACTATATCCAAAGCAAAGGGTGATTACACGACTTCGCCCCAGCTGTCATGCAGCCAGTTGTGTCAAATTTAGGAGGCCAGCCAGGGGTGGCATAATACATGCTGCAGCCCCTGGCGGCCCTGGGTACACCTATGCCCTGAGTTACAGGGTCTGATAAGGTGGCCCAGTACCAATTGGTAAATGCACCTAGGGTACATATCGTAATTTAGAAAGAGAACAGCCAGGCTGTGGGTCTGATTGGCAGGCCCACAGCCAGAGAAAGTCGTAAACCAGTGAAACAAAAGCAAAAAATCTGGGTGATCATAGGATTGCAGACCCTACTCTCCTACAAGTTGTACCATTCAGAAGTTAGTCGAGCTGATAGGTCGGCCGGTAAATGTGTTAGACAATGGAGCTACAAACTTTTCCACAGCAAAAAAACAATTTGGCATATTATAAGTATATGTCGTACTTAATAATATATAGCTCCCTGCCTCAGGTCTCCATGGGTCTTCCTTAGAGGAGACTTACATATGTTGTTAAGGGAAGTGGGGGTTTGCTATTGGTTTAAATGAAAAAGTCAAACTAGCAGTTTAAAACTGCTTTTCCGGGCTGCAGTGGAAGGCTGGGAGTCATGTTGTACTTAGTCATACACAGGGTGGCACAACCAGTAGGTCGGCCCTGATAGGACACTTTGTCTTTCATGCCCTAGGTACTCTTGGTACCATATGCTAGGGACTTCGAAGTAAATCAGCGCATGCCAATAGGGGGTACATTTTGTAAAGGGTTAGAACACTGGCACTGAGGCCTGGATAGCAAGCTTCAGTGCATGCTCAGCGTTCAAAAACCAGCAACATCAGTCCAAAACTTGAGGGTAAACATGCAGAGTTGGGGCTTATTTGGCCGTCCACTCTTTCATATAAATTTCCCTGATGTTCTCAGGTCCTATAGAGAGAGGAAAAGGCTACTCGTATTATTTTCTCTCCTTGTGGTGCTTCTCTGATGAAGACCAGTCATTATCTGATAGTATTGTGTCATAATTCAGATAATTGTGGCCAGACGACTGCTTTACGTATGTGTGGTACATCCCCCTCTATTTAAATATCTATATTATAAACCCTATCGGGAGGATTAACATGTTTATCTGGAAACTCAAACTGTTTGAAACCATCAGTTGGACTCGCCACCAGAAACCTCTGAAGAGTCTAATGTACTATTGTTACTTCTGCGCTGTCTATGCTTCTTAGAAAGTCCTCCCACTTTTTCCATTTAAATTTAGTCTAAACCTTTCCCTTTCTTCTTTACACTGACCTCAGTCTCCTGTGCCTTTTCACCTTTCTGCTTGCTTTATTATTATTTTCGTATGTAGGTTATCAGGTATGGAAATGGACACTTGTTACAATTCTAAACCTTTGGATAGAAAACTCTATAGCACCCTCAAAAACTCAATGTATCTCGGTATTGCGGTATATGTCTTTCATCCGCCCCACATTGTAGTTGTGGCATTTATCATAGGGTGCTATAGTACGTGCTTGATGCCCGCCTCATCCAGAGGCTCCTCTGGTCTAGATTGCAGTGTCCAGAGATTTGTAAGATGCCCCCACTAAGTAAGGGTGAGTGAAAATGTAAGTAAAAAAATAGAATAACACCTAGAAGTATTTAATAAATGGTGTGAGTCTATTAAAGTAAAACGTAAGCGGTACTTGTAATAGATCGAGTTACTAGATCTATAAGTGTATTACTGAAGGTTTTGTCGACATGTTTCAGCCCCCCTTGGCTCGGCTGAGTCTATGGGGCTTTCGTCAGGACTAACAAACAAACAAACATCAAAGTGTATCTTTACTTACAAAACTTGTGTAGTATATTTAGGTTGCCTATTTTTAGGCATTCACTGACCAATCGCACTCTTTTAACCTGTAAAAAGAGAGGGAAAGTCAAACAGACATAGAATACACAATTATAAGGTATTATAAGATATTATGTACTGTTTAAGGGGGGGGGGGGCGAAAGATAGCTACTGCCTCATCTTTCTAATATCTATTCTAAGATTTTGCCTGGCATTGGGTGGAGGAAGGGCTACTTTAGGTAGAGGACTGAGAGAGGATAGAAAGCGACAGTTATCATGATTGAACTTGATTAAACACTGGTTTCATAGACCCAAAAGTTGTTATAGGGGGTCTGCAGTTGCAAACTTACATTGCATTAACATTGTGGCATGGATTTGGTCACAGGGTATCGTTATGCCAATCAGCTAATTTTACAGAGCTTATTCACAAGTACCCATTGTTTGCAGAAGATGTAAATACTCCTGGGTGATACAAGGTGAGTGTATCCAATTTTATGAGGTTAGGCTGTAAAACTCGGAAGTAGAGCTTAAAAACGCCTCTTATTTGCGCGCAATGACAGGATATCGTAAGCTATGGGAACTCATCGTTATAGGATATTCGTACGATATTACGCTCTTAATACGTGCATATGATGAGTTGGCGCTGTGCACGTGTGTTACGCTTCATTCAAGTCACAAAAATTGGAAAGGTGTCGGCTTTCTAATGGGAGTGGTCTATTAGCCAGCGAATTTCTTTAAATGTATCATGTAATATTGTTCGCACTAAGGTGACGGCAGTACTCTCATGGAGCTAGGCGCTTCGCAATAAATGCAGCTACATGTGAAATATTTGACAAATTTGCGCCGCTTGCAAACAGTAGCGCGTGTAAAGATACTTAGTGAAAACACTTTTGTGTGGGCTCCTGTACCGTTTTCTAGCGCTTGATTAATTTTGATGTTTTCAATGGTTGTGCACACTTGAGTCTTTCAGATACCTCATATTTGGGGCACACTTTTAAGAAATTTTAAGAAATGTCCACGAACTCCAGGATATGTTCATAAGGGGAAAGATACTATGTCTATTCTCCTTTGGAGTTCTTACTGACCCCATGTGATTGTAGATCGGGTTTCTTTTTTTTTTTTTCTTTTAATAGCACACTCTATAGGCAAATGGGGTTGTTATGTAGCGAATTGGTGCCAAGGGATATTATCGTTGAGCCCCCAGATATGGGTTTTAAGGCGATTCACCCATCTTTGTTCTTTTTCGTAAAGCTTTTTTTCCAGACTTTTTGGGTTTTGTCAACGAGCATTTCTAACACTGTCCAACGTAGGTCTTCACTGGAGTGCTTTGTCTCCACGAAGTGTGCACATAATTTAGTAGTTGTTTTTTTAAGTCTTATGTTGCTTCTGTGTTCTCCTATTCTTGTTTTGACTTTCTACAGGTCATCCCTGTGTATTTCTTTTGGCAGGGACAGCTCGCCATGTATATGACATGGGTAGAGTTGCAGTTCGTGTGCTGCCTCTGGGTCCATAGGAGAGTCTCTGTTAGTTGTAACTGTTTTGAGGTCGTCGTGGATTTACAGGCTATGCAATTACCGCAGGGGTGATGGCCTGTTATTGGTGTCATTGTTATGTCCCTTGTTAGTACAGACTGTTGTTTACTTCTCGGACAAGTGTGAACCAAATCATCTCTTAAATTTCTGGTTCGTTTGTTTGCGAACCGGGGTTTTGGCCAGGCAAATTTGCCGGTGTTAAGAATGTTCCAGTTTTTATTGACTAGTAAGCATGGGCGGAAAATCCGTTACGCTCGCGAATTTTGCGGATTTTCGTTAAATTCGCAATCCGCGAACACTCGCGAATTTACCGAAAATCCGCAAATACGCATGCAGCAGATTTTTTTTTCTTGGTGATACAATTTTGCGGCGTGCGGTGTAAGTTCGCAATTGCGAACATGTAGGTGCGGCGGGCAGCAACAATCTCGCACTCGCGAAATTACAAAAATTGCAATTCTGCACAAGAAATCCACTAGCAAGCAGCATAGACCTTCTGAAAATGATGATTTTTATCAGAATAACTCCTCAGGTTGACATTTGCCTGCACTTTTTTGGATTTGAGCTCTTTTGACTTTCTTTGGATCACTTTTGGATTAGAAATCAACTTTCACAAGTAAGCTTGTTTGGGGCATTACAGTTGCTGTAATGCTGTTCTGCAGAAAAACGAGTTTTGCAAAAGTGAAAGCATTCAGCAGGTGCAAAAGTTCAAACTCATCATTAGTAACCATTCCCTGTAGTGCTTCCTGACTGGGGCCCCTCCAGATTTCAGTTGCTAGTTGCAACAATTGTATGACCCTGCTCTGACCCTCACAGCAGGCTCATAGAATAGCTACAAGTAGGCCACAAAGGTCCTGGAAAAAAAAATTGCACTGCAACAGAAAGCAAATTACAGATAAGGAAGCAGGTGCCAGACTGGAATTTTAAAACAGTGACACATTAATAAATCAACCCCAAATTAATTCATGTCAGTTGAAGCAGGGCAGGTGTGCTTGCTTTTCCCCCCCATAAGCTATAGTGATGATGAACCAGAGGGTGGCATTGATGTACCAGAGGGTGGCATGGGTGAAACAGAGGGTGGCAGGGGTGAAACAGAGGGTGCTGGGAATCTGTGATGATGAACCAGACATAGAAACAACATAATCGCGACCGTTGCGAGCTGACATGTAAGTTCGCAATTGCGAACTGGTACAAAACCCTCGCAAACTGGCAGAAATCCTTGCGAACACAAAAAAAAATCCGCAAATTCCCAGTTCAGTTGCTAGTTGCAACAATTGTATGACCCTGCTCTGACCCTCACAGCAGGCTCATAGAATAGCTACAAGTAGGCCACAAAGGTCCTGGAAAAAAAAATTGCACTGCAACAGAAAGCAAATTACGGGCGTGGCTTGGATGCCGAGGAGGTAGGCAGCGTGAGCCTGGAGCTCCGCGCCCGATCCTGAAAATCATCCTGAATATCTGATCGGACCCCTACGAAACTGATACAATCCGGTATTTGAAGGTGTCACGGAGAGTCCGACGCCGGCGGCGGTCGACCCGAGGCCGTTCCCAGCCCGGGATTTGACTCTGAAAGTTTGTATCAGGCGTGAAGTCATTGAGCTAAGATGGCGGCTGTGGCCTGAAGCACGGGGACGACGGAGACACGAGTCTGGATCCCTTAATGGGCTGCTGCTCTTTCCCGCTGAGGGGGGTAGGCGAACATTTCTAGCCTCCTTTGGGGGTCTAGAGTGGACCTTTCACGCACTACCGGACGTGGATGGGAGCCGAGCCCTTGGTAGTGGAGGCGACAACATGGCGACAACCCAGTGACGATGGCCCCGGCTATCTGAGCACGACGGGCGCCCGACGGCTCACCTTCCCATCGGAGACCCTATCCCCAAGAGGCAGCTCTGGCCTCAGAGTTCGGAGTGGTGTTCAAGGCGTGGAACGCAGTGGGCCTTCCTACTACTGCTGCACGGAGATTTTCCTGAGGGCGAGGCCCTGTAAAGTGGGGAGCGGGTGCAGAGACGACTTTGGAGGCCACCACCCTTTCCAGCCCAGATGGGGAAGCCGAAAGGGAAGGGAGATGGAGCGACCGATACCGAGGCTACAGAAGGAGCGGATCGGGACCAGTCGGCTCTTCAACGTATGCAAGACCGTATCTTGGAGGCCATCGCCACCACAAAGGACGCCTTGCAGCAGGACATAGCTCAAGTGGCGACGGGCTTGGGCCTCCTGAAAGCTGATCATGATAAGCTTAAGGATAGGGTGAAGTCCGTGGAAATCACGGTTCAAG
Organism: Lissotriton vulgaris; assembly: GCF_964263255.1. NCBI lineage: Eukaryota > Metazoa > Chordata > Amphibia > Caudata > Salamandridae > Lissotriton > Lissotriton vulgaris. The sequence goes on from NW_028241012.1 coordinate 6,955, forward strand.
AATTGGCCCCGAGCCACGCAGCGGTGAGGGCACAGATGGCTGATGTGATGGATCGGTTGAAGGTGCTGGAACGGAGGGCTGAGGACGCGGAAAACTGAAATAGACGCAACAACGTGCGCCTCGTAGGCCTGCCTGAAAAAATCGAAGGAGATGATATGGTGGGCTATCTAGACAACGGGCTACGAACTGAGGTGGCGCCGGAGGGATTGTCCCCCTTCTTCTCCCTCGAGCGGGCACATAGGGTGCCAGCGCGTCCGCCAGCCCCGGGCCTTCCGCCTCGCCCGGTGGAGTTCAAGTTGCTCCACTACAGGGACAGAGACTGGTTGTTGCAGAGAGCGAGGGAAGCGGGACCTTTTCAGGTGGATAACAACAGGGTCACGATGTTCCCAGATTACACGTTTGAGACTCAGAAGCTCAGGGCCAATTTCCTGTCCCTCAAGCGGGAGCTCCGTGATGAGGGCATTAAGTATTCCCTGCTCTTCCCGGCGAAGTTGAGAGTGGTGGTGGATGAACGGACACTCTTCTTTACAACCTTGGCGGACGCCTGGGCCTGGTGGGACACCTACAAAGCGGGGACAGATGGCGCCAAGGCCAGGGAGGAGGAGGCTAAAGTGGCACAACCGATCAGGAAATCTCAACGGATCAGGAAGAACCGCCGGAGGACCGGCAGGCCTTCGGTGTCGCAGACGGAGACAGAGAGGCAGGCGGCCCTGAAGGCTGTGGTGAACTTATCCAACAATACCAGGAGCCAGTCCGGGAAAGGTACGCAATCGGAGGACCCAGGCACGGGGTCGGAGACGGGACTCTCAGAATTTGGTGGAGCCAGAGGCCCTATTGTGACGCCGCAGACTTTGGAGGAGATCCTTGAGGCGTGATACACTGGTCTGGAGGAGCAGACTTGCTGGTTCGACGCCGGGGCGTTGTGCCCGTGGAAGCGGGACACTGTTACTTGAGGTTTCGGGGCGCTATGATGTGGGGATTGTGGGGTGGAGTGTGCGGGACTGATTTGCTTTTACGAACCTTTCGCATCGATCCGCGCCCTACTGGCCCTTATGGTCATCGCAGTGGAGACTGCAAATATTATTGCCTTTCCTTGAGGGGTGGTTGGGTGTGCTAGTTTGGATGGGGGTACTTCCATTTGCGGGGGGCCTGTCCTGGGGGGTGGGAATTGAGAGCAGTTGGGGTTGCTCTGGTTGTTGTTGTTGGATGGGGGGTATGTTTTTCTGTTGGGAGAGGGTGGGGGGAACAACCCGTGGTCGTGGAGCGTGCATGGTCAATGATCTCTATTGTTCGGTCTGGATGGGCGAAGGGGAATGGCTAGTACTGGGGCTTTGAAGTGTGTGTCCTGGAATGTGCGGGGTATGCAATCCATGACACGTAGGCACAAAGTTCAGGCATACCTCAAGCGTAGGGGGGTGCACATAGCGTTCTTACAAGAAACGCATCTTAATAGGCAAGAGGGGATTGCGCTGCAGAGGCGATGGAGGGGGCAGCTGTTCAACACGACGTTCTCAGCTTTTGCAAGAGGGACGCTAATTTGGATACGTGCGGGGGTTCCCTTCCAGGTCACTAAAACACTGGTGGACCCTGAGGGTAGATATGTGGCGGTGGAGGGGCGGCTGAGAGGCAGGGTAGTGTCCCTCTGTAGTGTGTACGCTCCCAATGTGGATTTGCCCGCATTTTTGTCCGCACTTTCGGGTAAACTGGCGAGTTACTTGGCGGGGCCGGTGCTCCTAGGGGGGGATTTTAACTCGGTGGCGGATGTGGCTTTGGATAGGTCCCATCCCCCGCTGCGCGCGTCCCCAGCACATAGGGTGGCCAAGCGCAGGCTGGAGTGGCAAGAGAGTTGGGCTCTTACAGACGCATGGAGGGCATTGCACCCCACTACTAGGGATTACTCATTTCACTCGCAGTTGCATGATCTACATGTGAGGCTGGACGCGTTTTTGTGTTCATCGCATGTGCTTTCCGCAGTGGGGGGGGCAGAATATTTGGCTCGGACGATGTCGGACCACAATCCTTTGTTGTTGTCCCTGAACTGGATGGTGGACGTTAACTGCGTACCAACATGGCGCCTGCAACCCGACACCCTGGATGACTTGTTATTTAGGGAGGCCCTTGGAGGCTGTATAGAGCGTTATTTTGAGGAGAACTGTGGCTCCGCCTCCACGAGGGCGGTGGAGTGGGATGCGTTTAAGGCGGTGGTACGAGGGCACTGTATTGGGCACACGGCTGGGGCTCGCAAGACTTTGATGGATGATCTGGATAAGGCGGAAACGCGGTTGAGAGACTTGGAGAGGGGTCGCCCGAACCACCCTGAGTTACAGGAGGGGCTTAGCGGTGCCAGGGAGGAACTGGCAGTGGAACTGGAACGGCTGCGCAGCTTTGATCATAAAGCATACATGACGAAGGCGCATGCGGAAGGCGATAAGGCGGGGTCCATGCTGGCGTGGCTTGCCAACCCAGTCAGGCGGGGTATGCCGATCATGATGATCCAGGAGACGGGGGAGGAGCCTTGCCATACCCAAATCGGGATACTGAACAAGTTTCGGGCGTACTATGAAGGCCTTTACGAGAGTGGAGAGACAGGGGGGATGGACGAGCTGGGCGACTTTTTGGACGGGTTACAACTGCCGAGGGTAGAAGACTCGGAGGCAGAGGAGCTAGGGCGGCCCATTACGATCGGGGAGATAGGATGTGCAGTGAAGCAGATGGCCAGAAATAAGACCCCGGGTCTCAACGGCCTCCCGATCGAGTTCTATGGTAAATATCTGGAGTACCTTGCCACCCAGCTGCAAGCAGTCTACAACGAGGCACAATCGAGAGGTCGGCTCCCGGGCTCCATGTGTGAAGCCCTCATGATCCCGCTTTTAAAACCGGGCAGGGAGTGAGCGGCTTTATCCTCCTATCGTCCGTTGTCCATGCTAACGACGGACTATAAGATCCTAAGTAAAATCCTTGCAAACAGGCTGCTAGTACACATGACTGGCCTTGTTCATAAGGACCAGTGCGGCTTTATCCCGACACGTAACACCACTCACAATATCCGTAGGCTTACGAGATTGATGGGGGCCGACTGGCCGGACGCCATCTCTCCATTTGTTCTCTCTATTGACATAGAGAAGGCCTTCGACAGTCTTGAATGGGGATACTTATATGAGGTGATGCAGCGTTTCGGGCTGGGAGATGGATACATAAACTGGACCAGGGTCCTGTACACCGACGCGGTAGCTAGAGTCCGGGTTGGCACTCTGATCTCGAGGCAGTACCCCGTCCGGCGAGGCACTAGACAGGGGTGCTCCCTCTCCCCTCTCTTGTTTGCCCTGGCGATGGAACCCTTTGCTGTGGAGGCCAGATCGAGCCGTCATTACACCAGCTTGTTATATAGGGACAGGCCGCATCTCATCTCATTATACGCGGATGATCTACTGATGTTCTTAGCTAACGCGGGCTCAGAGCTTTTAGGGGCGAGACGGCTACTGGAGCGGTTTGGGCGGATGTCGGGCCTGAGGGTCAACTGGCCTAAATCCTGCCTGTTCCCCCTGAGATTAGGAGAACCGTGCCCACTCACGGCGCAGGAACTCCGGTGGGAACCGCACTGTTTACATTATCTGGGAGTCTATGTCTACCACACCCCGGCGGATATGCTGGAGGGCAACATCACCCGTTGTATCAATGCTTTGAGAGGGAGTATGGATTTCTGGTCTACACTACCGCTATCCCTGGCTGGCCGGATCTCCTTGCTTAAGATGGTGGCTCTGCCCAGGCTGTTTTATTATTTCAGGACGCTCCCGGTGTGGATCCCGAACTCTGTTTTTCGGCGCCTGAGGTCCCTGGTCATAGCGTTCTTATGGGGCACGGGGAGGAGGCGTATAGCGCTGGACACCCTAATGCGCCCCAAGGATGAGGGAGGCTTAGCGGTGCCTGATTTTGAGGGGTATTATCTGGCAGCGCAGTTGCAGGTCTTTACTCAGGAGGTCGCGAGAGTGTATAGAGGCCCTGAGGAAGCAAGAGAAGAAGGTACCCCGCGGCACGTGCTGGCGTACATCACATTGCACCAGAAGCTCTTAGTTAGAGACCTGACGGTGGAGGAACAGACGTTCCGACTCTGCTGGAATCGGGCGCGTAAACGAGCGGGGGTCCGCCTTATGTACGCTCCTGAAATCCCGTTGGGGATGGTTACGGGCCTCCCTCACGGAGGGGACTGGTCGCGCTTGCTGGGATGGGAAGAGGCGGGGATCCAAATGCTGGGCGACTTATACGAGGATGGGGTGCTGCTGCCGTTCCAGGAGCTGCAGGAGCGGTTCGACCTACCGCGGGGCGACTACTTGTTGCACGCGGCGGTCACGGGCGCCATGCAGGCTCATTGGGGGGAAGCCTTGCAGGAACCGGGCGTCTCTATGGCGTGTCAATACACGATGATGGCAGCCGGGACCTTTAAGGCCGTCACCTGCTTATACTCCAGAATGTTGCGGGAAGCTCTACAGCCTCTAGCGGCTCTGAAGGCCAAATGGGAGTTGGACCTCCAACTGGAGATCCCTGATACGACCTGGGGCCAGCTGCTGCGGCGAGCACGGAAAAGTTCGAGAAACGCCAGATTTCAGTTAATCCATTTTTACGTCATTCATAGGGCATACCTCACGCCGGGGAAAATACGACAATACTTTGGGGTGGAACAAGCTGCTTGCCCCAGGTGCAATACAGTTGGTGCAGACTTGGGTCAAATGCTATGGGATTGCCCTTCCTTGGGGGAGTATTGGCAGGGGATTGGGAAGGCCCTCAACAGTGCAACAGATAGGGACATTCAGTACACGAAAGCAGTGGGGGTCCTCCATTGGTTTCCGCACACGCCTAGAAATAAGACTACCAGCAAATTCATAGACTTAGGGCTAATTCTGGCTAAGCGGGAGATAACGAGAAATTGGAAATCGAGGACGGGGCCCACATATAAAAGATGGTATAGTGAATGCTTGCGGTGGGCGGCATGTGAAAGCACCTTGAGGTACCAGGTGGCATGGAGAACAAATGATGAGAAGGCTATGGAGAGGGCGACTGCATGGGAATTGATGGTACAGGCGCTACGAGAGGCCGCCGACGAGGAGCAAGAGGAAGTGGAGGAGCTGGGTATTGCTAACCCCGTTACCTTACCAGGGGACACACCTTAGTGAATGTATGAACTTCCTACGCCACAACAGACGTTCTTTCAACAGTTATTTAGCACAGCGCGACCACGGGGGGGGGTTGTTGGAATTGGTGGGCTGTTGGGGACCGAAATTTTGGGGTGGGGGAGGGGTGAAAACCACAAAAGCAACCCATCTTTTCTTTTGCAATACTAGCGTCAGACAATGCACGATATCGCAAGGACTATAAGTGAACGGCGGCCGAATTGCCCTTAAGGAGGGGGCGGGCCTCCCAGCACGGGGAACGGTATACACTATCATTTCTTGCTCTATGTCGAATTGCTTTTTGATTCTAATGTCTGTACAATTATATTGGTGATGCAATAAAAACGATGTTTAAAAAAAAAAAAAACAGAAAGCAAATTACAGATAAGGAAGCAGGTGCCAGACTGGAATTTTAAAACAGTGACACATTAATAAATCAACCCCAAATTAATTCATGTCAGTTGAAGCAGGGCAGGTGTGCTTGCTTTTCCCCCCCCATAATCTACAGTGATGATGAACCAGAGGGTGGCATTGATGTACCAGAGGGTGGCATGAGTGAAACAGAGGGTGGCAGGGGTGAAACAGAGGGTGCTGGGAACCTGTGATGATGAACCAGACGTAGAAGCAACATAATCGCGACCGTTGCGAGCCGACATGTAAGTTCGCAATTGCGAACTGGTACAAAACCCTCGCAAACTGGCAAAAATCCTTGCGAACACACAAAAAAAATCCGCAAATTCGCTAGAATTCGCGGATTTTGCGGATTGCAAGTTCGCAAATTCGCAAAATTCGCGAACGCCAGATTCGCTAAATTCGCCCAGGCTTATTGACTAGTTTTTGTACCTCATAAGTGGAGGGGCAGAATGTTGTTACACAAGTAGCTAAATCTGGTACAGGGTCTTTTGGGTGGATCTGTAAAAGGCAGTCCCTGGGTTGATTATTCGCATGTTTCCTGCATTTGCGAATTGTAGCAGTTGTGTAGTCTCTTGCCTTCAGCTTTTTGCTAAGTTCCAGTGCCTGTCTTTTGTAATCATCGTCTTTAGTACAGTTTCTTTTTATTCTTAAAAACTGACTATATGGAAGATTGTCTCTCAGTGGTTTGGGGTGGTAGCTCTTATAAGATAGTAGGCTGTTTTTTGCAGTTGGTTTGGTGTAGGTTCTTGTTTGCAAGATGTTATTTTCAACAAAGATGGTGAGATCCAGAAAGTCAATTGTTGAGTTGTTAGCCGATTACGTGAATTTAAGCCATGGGTCACGTCCATTGAGCCAGTCAATGAAAAGTTTCAGGTCATGTTTAATGTCCCATATGAGAAGGATATCGTCAATGTATCTCTTCCAGTATAAAATACTGGAAGAGTACGGATTCGATTCATTGAGCACGTGTTGGCCCTCAAAATGGCTCACATATAGTCCAGCCACCGAAGGAGCAAAGGCACTGCCCATGGAAGTGCCATGGTTTTGTAAATATAGGTCTCCTTCATATTCAAATTTTTTTTCTTTCAGAGCTAATTTACAGCATTGTAGGATGAAATGTCTTGGGGTGTGGTATTTCCAATCCTCATTGAAGAGGACATCCTCGAGCATTTGTAGAGTGTCATCCTGTGGTAAGCTCGTGTACAGTGACTCCACGTCTAGTCCCACTAGGAGCATCGTTTTCTGATCGAATGGTTTTTCAGAGATCTGTATTAATAAGTCTCTAGTGTCTTTTAGGTAGGTGGGCGTCTTCTGGACAAGGGGTTTCAAATATTCATCAGCGAATTTTGAGAGTGGTTCAAGGATCAATCCTATACCCGAAACTATAGGTCGTCCTGGGGGAGGAGATTTATTTTTGTGTATCTTTGGTAGTGAATAAAAGTAGGGGGTCTTAGGCTCCTTTGCAAGTAGATAGTCTGCCTCTTTGCCTGTTATCCACATGTTAGTTTCAGCATCGTAAATCATCATCGTGATGGTATTTAGAAGTCTCTCTGTAGGGTCTATGTCAATTTTCTTGTAGAACTTTGTATCTGACAGGAGGGCTAGGCATTGTTGGTTGTAGCCTTCTTTACTTAAGATCACGATCCCTCCCCCCTTGTCAGCGGGTTTGATTACTATGTCCTCGTTGGTTTTAGGGTCTTGAGTGCTTGGCGTTCCCTTTTGCTAAGATTTTGGAAGGGAGTCCTTTTGTTTTGCTCCATGACGTCCACACCTTTCAGCAGGGCTTGTTCGAAAGTTTGAAGCTCAGGTGGAACGCTTCCTGTTGGGGGATTAAAGGTAGATTTTCTCTTTAATCTGGTATCCCCTTCTTGTGGACGAGTGGGGGTCCCTGCAAAGAATGCTTTTAGTTTAAGGACTCGGCAGAATTCTGCTAACTCACACTTGAGTTTGAAGCTATCCATCGATGGTGTAGGTACGAATCCCAGTCCTCTATTTAGGACTTTCTTTTGGTCTTCAGAGAGTTCAATATTTGCGAGGTTGACAATTAGTGACTGTTCTTGCTCGTGGTCAGTTGGGCTGATGACATGCTCCTTGTCAGTATGTTCCGCTGTTGATCTTGCCACGCTAGAGATTTTTTTCTTCCTCGGGTTTGATTTTGGCCCCTGGCTAAAAAAGGCGGTTGTTGTTGCTGTTGGTTTTGTTGTCCAGATTGTTGTTGGTTTCCCATCGGTGGCATATGTTGCATTCCGTGATTATAAGGATCCATCCACCCTCCATATTGTGGCATGTATGGTTGGAAGTATGGTATGTTCATGCTTGGGTAGTATGGTCTTTGCCATCTATTGCCCCTTCTTGGTCGTTGATATCGATTGGTATTCCTGCCTCTCTTAGGGGTGTAGTCTTCAGAGCTGCTCACTGAGTTATTGGAAGAATTCCTTCCCACGGATTCGTTATCGGAGCCCGGATCGGTGATGTTATAATCTTCTTTTGAATAGGGGTGCATCTTTTCCTGGCTAAATCTTTTCAGATCTTTTCCAAGTTTCTGCAGCTTACTTTGCATTATGAACTCTTTTGTTTCTTCCATCTCTTTAGTAATTTCTTCCAGGTTCTTTTTATATACCAGTGGATTAATGCCTTTTTTAAGTTTGTTTTCGTATGCTTGAATCTCTAGAAGTATTGCTTCTGAAAGTCTTTTTGCTGTTTTTATGATAAGTACAAGGTAGTCTAGGGTGCACTTCCAGGAGATGGAGGACCAGTCTCTGCGGAATGCCAGGTCATGTAGGAAGATTCTTGGTGCGTTGTTTACCCATAGGCCCCTTGGAGATGTTTTTTATCGTAGGTATTCGGTCATAATGATGCCATGAATGGCCGTGCGAATTTGGTCTCTCTTCCTTTCGGAGAGTGTGTCCCAGTCATCTGTCTGAGCCAGTGCATCAGTGAGATCTGAATTTTGTAGGAGTGGCTGTGCTGCCAGTATTTCATCTATATCGCTTTCGTCGAAACTCAATACAACGTTACCTTCCATAGTACCTCTCTTCCAATTCCAGAAATGTGGAAACAGTGTTTCTCAAGTTCAGAAGAACTCCCGCAGCTGTGCGCTGCTTAATATACTTGATAATCAAGGAGGTAGGGAGGAGGAATGAATGTCCATTTACTTCCCCAGGGTAAGTATGTAGGTTATCAGGTGCGTAAATGGACACTTGTTACAATTCTAAACCTTTGGATAGAAAACTCTATAGCACCCTCAAAAACTCAATGTATCTCGGTTTTGCGGTATATTTCTTTCATCCGCCCCACATTGTAGTTGTGTTATTTATCATAGGGTGCTATAGTACGTGCTTGATGCCTGCCTCATCCAGAGGCTCCTCTGGTCTAGATTGCAGTGTCCAGAGATTTGTAAGATGCCCCCACTAAGTAAGGGTGAGTAAAAATGTAAGTTAAAAAATAGAATAACACCTAGAAGTATTTAATAAATGGTGTGAGTCTATTAACGTAAAACGTAAGCGGTACTTGTAATAGATCGAGTTACTGGATCTATAAGTGTATTATTAAAGGTTTTGTCGACATGTTTCAGCCCCCCTTGGCTCGGCTGAGTCTATGGGGCTTTCGTCAGGACTAACAAACAAACAAACATCAAAGTGTATCTTTACTTACACAACTTGTGTAGTATATTTAGGTTGCCTATTTTTAGGCATTCACTGACCAATCGCACTCTTTAAACCTGTAAAAAGAGAGGGAAAGACAAACAGACATAGAATACACAATTATAAGGTATTATAAGATATTATGTACTGTTTAAGGGGGGGGGCGAAAGATAGCTACTGCCTCATCTTTCTAATATCTATTCTAAAGATTTTGCCTGGCATTGGGTGGAGGAAGGGCTACTTTAGGTAGAGGACTGAGAGAGGATAGAAAGCGACAGTAATCATGATTGAACTTGATTAAACACTGGATTCATAGACCCAAAAGTTGTTATAGGGGGTCTGCAGTTGCAAACTTACATTGCATTAACATTGTGGCATGGATGTGGTCACAGGGTATCGTTATGCCAATCAGCTAATTTTACCAAGCTTATTCACAAGTACCCATTGTTTGCAGAAGATATAAATACTCCTGGGTGATACAAGGTGAGTGTATCCAATTTTATGAGGTTAGGCTGGAAAACTCGGAAGTAGAGCTTAAAAACGCCTCTTATTTGCGCGCAATGACAGGATATCGTAAGCTATGGGAACTCATCGTTATAGGATATTCGTACAATATTACGCTCTTAATACGTGCAACGTGCATATGATGAGTTAGTGCTGTGCACGTGTGTTACGCTTCATTCAAGTCACAAAAATTGGAAAGGTGTCGGCTTTCTAATGGGAGTGGTCTATTAGCCAGCGAATTTCTTTAAATGTATCATGTAATATTGTTCGCACTAAGGTGACGACAGTACTCTCATGGAGCTAGGCGCTTCGCAATAAATGCAGCTACATGTGAAATATTTTACAAATTTACACCGCTTGCAAACAGTAGCGCGTTTAAAGATACTTAGTGAAAGCACCCTCTTACCTAATGGCAATCGGTTTTTGGCCTCGTCAGGGGGTTCACGCTTCCTTGTAGCTCAGAGCTAAAGGAAAGCGGAACGCTGTTATTAAGTGCACGCATTCAACCTTACCGCAGTTTGGAAAGAAGAAGAACAGCAAACGCTAAGCCGCCATTACCCGCATGGCCAAGGATTCTGCCGCTTGTGCTGACTCTGCCCCGGGACAGGGAAAGGACGTCAGGAGCGCGTTTTAAAGGGCTCATGTGTTGTTTTTTGGCAGTTGATTAACTTTATTGGTTCCGATGTTAGTGCACACTCTTGGGTGATATTCTAACTTTGGCGGAATGTTATTCATATTTAATCGCACATCATTGTCTGTATACGAGCACGTTTGTGTGGGCTCCTGTACCGTTTTCTAGCGCTTGATTAATTTTGATGTTTTCAATGGTTGTGGACACTTGAGTCTTTCAGATACCTCATATTTGGGGCACACTTTTAAGAAATTTTAAGAAATTTCCACGAACTCCAGGATATGTTCATAAGGGGAAAGATACTATGTCTATTCTCCTTTGGAGTTCTTACTGACCCCATGTGATTGTAGATCGGGTTTCTTTTTTTTTTCTTGTTATGACCACATGTGGATTTCTGAGTTTTTTCTTTTAATAGCACACTCTATAGGAAAATGGGGTTCTTATGTAGCGAATTGGTGCCAAGGGATATTATCGTTGAGGCCCCAGATATGGGTTTTAAGGCGATTCACCCATCTTTGTTATTTTTCGTAAAGCTTTTTTTCCAGACTTTTTGGGTTTTGTCAACGAGCATTTCTAACACTGTCCAACGTAGGTCTTCACTGGAGTGCTTTGTCTCTACGAAGTGTGCACATAATTTAGTAGTTGTTTTTTTAAGTCTTATGTTGCTTCTGTGTTCTCCTATTCTTGTTTTGACTTTTCTACAGGTCATCCCTATGTATTTCTTTTGGCAGGGACAGCTCGCCATGTATATGACATGGGTAGAGTTGCAGTTCGTGTGCTGCCTGTGGGTCCATAGGAGAGTCTCTGTTAGTTGTAACTGTTTTGAGGTCATCGTGGATTTACAGGCTATGCAATTACCGCAGGGGTGATGGCCTGTTATTGGTGTCATCGTTATGTCCCTTGTTAGTACAGACTGTTGTTTACTTCTCGGACGAGTGTGAACCAAAGCATCTCTTAAATTTCTGGTTCGTTTGTTTGCGAACCGGGATTTTGGCCAGGCAAATTTGCCGGTGTTAAGAATGTTCCAGTTTTTATTGACTAGTAAACATGGGCGGAAAATCCGTTACGCTCGCGAATTTTGCGGATTTTCGGTAAATTCGCAATCTGCGAACGTTTGCGAATTTACCGAAAATCCGCAAATTCGCACGCAGCAGATTTTTTTTTCTTGGTGATACAATTTTGCGGCGTGCGGTGTAAGTTCGCAATTGCGAACATGTAGGTGCGGCGGGCAGCAACAATCTCGCACTCGCGAAATTACAAAAATTGCAATTCTGGACAAGAAATCCACTAGCAAGCAGCATAGACCTTCTGAAAATGATGATTTTTATCAGAATAACTCCTCAGGTTGACATTTGCCTGCACTTTTTTGGATTTGAGGCCTTTTGACTTTCTTTGGATCACTTTTGGATTAGAAATCAACTTTCATAAGTAAGCTTGTTTGGGGCATTACAGTTGCTGTAATGCTGTTCTGCAGAAAAACGAGTTTTGCAAAAGTGAAAGCATTCAGCAGGTGCAAAAGTTCAAACTCATCATTAGTAACCATTCCCTGTAGTGCTTCCTGACTGGGGCCCCTCCAGAGTTCAGTTGCTAGTTGCAACAATTGTATGACCCTGCTCTGACCCTCACAGCAGGCTCATAGAATAGCTACAAGTAGGCCACAAAGGTCCTGGAAAAAAAAATTGCACTGCAACAGAAAGCAAATTACAGATAAGGAAGCAGGTGCCAGACTGGAATTTTAAAACAGTGACACATTAATAAATCAACCCCAAATTAATTCATGTCAGTTGAAGCAGGGCAGGTGTGCTTGCTTTTTCCCCCCATAATCTACAGTGATGATGAACCAGAGGGTGGCATTGATGTACCAGAGGGTGGCATGGGTGAAACAGAGGGTGGCAGGGGTGAAACAGAGGGTGCTGGGAACCTGTGATGATGAACCAGACGTAGAAGCAACATAATCGCGACCGTTGCGAGCCGACATGTAAGTTCGCAATTGCGAACTGGTACAAAACCCTCGCGAACTGGCAAAAATCCTTGCGAACACACAAAAAAAATCCGTAAATTCGCGAGAATTCGTGGATTTTGCGGATTGCGAGTTCGCAAATTCGCAAAATTCGCGAATGCCAGATTCACAAAATTCGCCCATGCTTATTGACTAGTTTTTGTACCTCATAAGTGGAGGGGCAGAATGTTGTTACACAAGTAGCTAAATCTGGTACAGGGTCTTTTGGGTGGATCTGTAAAAGGCAGTCCCTGGGTTGATTATTCGCACGTTTCCTGCATTTGCGAATTGTAGCAGTTGTGTAGTCTCTTGCCTTCAGCTTTTTGCTAAGTTCCAGTGCCTGTCTTTTGTAATCATCGTCTTTAGTACAGTTTCTTTTTATTCTTAAAAACTGACTATATGGAAGATTGTCTCTCAGTGGTTTGGGGTGGTAGCTCTTATAAGATAGTAGGCTGTTTTTTGCAGTTGGTTTGGTGTAGGTTCTTGTTTGTAAGATGTTATTTTCAACAAAGATGGTGAGATCCAGAAAGTCAATTGTTGAGTTGTTAGCCGTGTACGTGAATTTAAGCCATGGGTCACGTCCATTGAGCCAGTCAATGAAAAGTTTCAGGTCATGTTTAATGTCCCATAGGGGCGTGGCTTGGATGCCGAGGAGGTAGGCAGCGTGAGCTCGGAGCTCCGCGCCCGATCCCGGAAAATATCCTGGAAATCTGATCGGACCCCGACGTGATTGATATCATCCGACACTGGAAGGCACCACGGAGGGTACGGTGCCCACGGAAGACGACACCGGGCCATTCCAAGCCAGTTATCCGACTCTGAAAGTTGGACTCAGGCGCGAAGTCCTCGACCTAAAATGGCGGCGGTGGCATGAGACACGGAGACGACGGAGTCGCCGGGCTGGAGCCCCCCTAAGAGCTGCTACCCCTACAGGTCGGAGGTGCTAGCGGTTGCATCGCACCCCTCCCTGGGTGTTGGAGTGGACCCTGGGCGAACCCCGGGCGGTTGAGATCCGCCCCTTGGTAGTGGAGGCGACAGGGTGGCTGTGACCCAGTGACGGTGACCCCGGGCCTCTGAGCACGACTGGCGCCATCCGGGCTAGCGGTTGATCGGAAACTTTGATCCCTAGAGACAGCCTTGGATCCGGAGGCCTGAGCAGCGCCCCGGGCACGAAACGGACAGGCTTTTCCGCTGCGCCTGCAGGGACCCTTCCTGAGGGCTGAGCCCGGCGACGTGCGGAGAGAGAGCAGGGACAGAGTTGGAGACCACCGCTCGAGCCGGCCCAGATGGGGAAGCCAAATAGGAAGGGAGAAGGTGCGACCGACACAGAGGCTGCGGAAGGAGCGGATCGAGACCAATCGGCATTACAGCGGATGCAGGACCGTATCCTGGAGGCCATCGCCACCACAAGGGACGCTTTGCAACAAGATATAGCTCAGGTGGCGACGGGATTGGGCCTCCTGAAGGCCGACCATGATAAACTTAAGGACAGAGTGAAGTCCGTGGAGATCACGGTTAAGGAATTAGCCCCGGGCCATGCAGCGGTGAAGGCGCAGATGTCGGAGGTGATGGACCGCTTGAAGGTGCTGGAACGGAGGGCCGAAGATGCGGAAAACCGGAATAGGCGCAACAACGTACGCCTCGTGGGCCTGCCGGAAAAAATTGAAGGCGACGATATGGTGGGCTACCTCGATAACTGGTTGCGAACGGAGGTGGCACCGGAGGGACTGTCCCCCTTCTTCTCACTGGAACGGGCGCATAGGGTTCCGGCGCGCCCGCCGGCCTCAGGCCTCCCACCTCGCCCAGTGGTGTTCAAGTTGCTCCATTACCGGGACAGGGACTGGCTTTTGCAGAGGGCGAGAGAGGCAGGGCCCTTTCAAGTGGACAACAGCAGGGTCACTATGTTCCCGGATTATACGTTTGAGACGCAGCGGCTCAGGGCGAACTTTCTGTCCCTTAAGCGGGAGCTCCGCGATGAAGGCATCAAGTACTCTCTGTTGTTCCCCGCCAAGCTGAGAGTGGTGGTGGATGAACAATCTCTCTTCTTCACGTCCTCTGCGGACGCTTGGACCTGGTGGGACACTTATAAAGCGGGAACGGACGGTGCTAAGGCCAGGGAGGAGGAGGCCAAGGTGGCGCAACCGGTCAGGAAATCCCAACGGATCAGGAGGAACCGCAGGAGGACCGGCAAACCTTCGGTGTCGCAGACTGAGGCGGAGAGGCAGGCGGCCCTACAGGCGGTAGTGGACTTATCCAGGACTACCAGAAGCCAGTCCGGGAAGGGTACGGGCTCAGAGGACCCGGGCACGGGCTCGGAGACGGGACAATCGGAATTTGGTGGAGCCCGGGGCCCTATTGTGACGCCGCAGACTTCGGAGGAGATACTTGAGGCGTGTTGAACTGAACTAGTGGAGTGGACTCGCTGGTTGGACACCGGGGCACTGGGCCCATGGCAGTGGGACGCTGTTACTTGAGGTCTTTTGGCGCTATAATGTGGGGATTGTGGGGTGGAGTGCGCGGGGTTGATTTGCTTTGAGGATCTAGCGCATCGAGCCACGCCTTACTGGCCCCTAAGGTCACCGCAGTGGAGACTGCGGCCATTACTGCCCTTCTTTGAGGGGTGGTTGGGAGTGTTGGTTTGGATGGGGGTACTTCCAGTTGCGGGGGGGCCTGTCCTGGGGGGGTGGGCGTTGCGAGCAGTTGGGGTTGCTCAGGGGGTAGTTGTTGTTGGAGGGGTTTGGCTTCCTGTTTGGAGAGGGTGGGTGGGGTGGCCCGTGGTCGCGGAACATGCGGGGACATTGTTCTTTGTTGTCTGGTCCAGTTGTGTGGGGAGGGATGGCTAGTACCGGGGCATTGAAATGTGTGTCCTGGAATGTGCGGGGTATGCAGTCAATGACACGCAGGCATAAAGTTCAGGCATACCTCAAGCGTAGGGGGGTTCATATAGCGTTCCTGCAAGAAACGCATCTTAATAAGCAAGAGGGGGCTGCTCTGCAGAGGCGCTGGAGGGGGCAGCTGTTTTACACGACGTTCTCAGCTTTTGCAAGGGGGACACTGATTTGGATACGGGCGGGGGTCCCCTTCCAGGTGACGAAAGCATTGGTGGACCCGGAGGGCAGGTATGTGGCGGTGGAGGGGAGGCTTAGAGGCAGGGTAATATCTCTCTGCAATGTGTACGCCCCTAATTTAGATCTGCCCGCATTTCTGTCTACAATCTCGGGCAAACTGGCGGGTTATTTAGCAGGGCCGGTCCTCCTGGGGGGGGGGATTTCAACTCAGTCGAGGATGTGTTATTGGATAGGTCCCATCCCCCACTGCGCGCGTCCCCAGTGCATAGAGTCGCCAAGCGCAGGCTGGAATGGCAGGAGAGCTGGGCCCTCAGGGATGCATGGAGGGCGTTACACCCCACTACTAGGGACTACTCTTTTCACTCGCACCTGCATGATCTGCACGTAAGGCTAGATGCGTTTCTTTGTTCGCCTTGCGTGCTCCCTGCAGTGGGTGGGGCGGAATACTTGGCCAGGACGCTGTCGGACCACAACCCATTGTTGATATCTCTGAACTGGATGGTGACTGTTAACTGCGTGCCAACATGGCGCCTGCAACCCGACACCCTGGATGATCTGCTGTTTAGGGAGGCTCTGGGAGAACGCATTGAGAGTTACTTTGAGGAGAACAGTGGCTCGGCCTCCACGAGGGCGGTAGAGTGGGATGTGTTTAAGGTGGTGGTGCGGGGACACTGTATTGGGCACACGGCTGGGGCTCGCAAGACTTTGATGGACGATTTGGATAAGGCTGAAACGCGGCTGAGGGAACTGGAGAAGAGTCGCCTGAATCACCCTGAGTTGCAGGAGGGGCTTAGTGGAGCACGGGAGGGGCTGGCTGTAGAACTGGAACGGCTGCGCAGTTTTGACCATAAGGCGTACATGACGAGGGCACATGCGGAGGGCGACAAGGCGGGGTCTATGCTGGCATGGCTCGCTAACCCAGTCAGGAGGGGCATGCCGATCATGATGATCCAGGAGGTGGGGGAGGAGCCCTGCCATACTCAACCCGGGATCCTGAATAAGTTTCGTACTTATTACGAGGGGCTCTATGAAAGTGGTGAGACAGGAGAGGCGGATGAGCTAGGAGAGTTCTTGGACGGCTTACAACTGCCAAGGGTGGAGGACTCAGAGGCGGAAGAGCTGGGCCGGCCCATCACTCTTGGAGAGATAGGGTGTGCAGTAAAGCAAATGGCCAGGAACAAGACCCCGGGACTTGACGGGCTCCCGATCGAATTCTACAGTAAATATCTAGAGTACCTTGCTCCGCGGCTGCGCGAGGTATCCAATGAAGCTCAAACGAAGGGTAGGCTCCCGACCTCCATGAGTGAGGCCCTCATGATCCCGCTCTTAAAACCGGGCAGAGAGGGGGCGGCTTTGTCCTCGTACCGTCCGCTGTCCATGTTGACGACGGACTACAAGATCCTGAGTAAAATTCTTGCCAACAGACTGCTGGTGCACATGACGGGCCTTGTTCATAGGGACCAGTGCGGTTTTATTCCGACACGCAACACTACCCACAATATTCGTAGACTTACGAGACTGATGGGTGCGGACTGGCCGAGCGCCGTTTCCCCATTTGTCCTTTCTATTGACATAGAGAAGGCCTTTGTCAGCCTTGAGTGGGGTTACCTGTATGAAGTGATGCGACGCTTCGGACTGGGGGACGGATACATAAACTGGACTAAGGTCCTGTACACTGACGCGGTAGCGAGAGTTCGAGTGGGTACTCTGATCTCGAGGCAATACCAGGTCAGGCGTGGCACCAGACAAGGATGTTCCCTATCTCCGCTCCTGTTCGCTTTGGCGATGGAACCCTTCGCTGTGGAAGCCAGGCTGGGCCGCCACTATGCCGGTTTATCGTTTAGGGGCAAACCGCACTTCATTTCTTTGTACGCAGACGACCTGTTGATGTTTCTGGCTGACGCGGGCCCCGAGCTCGAGGGGGCCCGGCGGCTACTAGGGCGGTTCGGCCGGTTGTCGGGCCTGAGGGTCAACTGGCCTAAATCCTGCCTGTTTCCCCTGAGGTCAGGAGAACCATGCCCGCTCACTGCGCAAGAACTTAGATGGGAGTCGCGCTGTCTGCATTATTTGGGGGTCTATGTTTATCATACCCCGGCTGATTTACTGGAAGGCAACATCACCCGCTGTATTAATGCCCTACGGGGGTCCATGGACTTCTGGTCGACCCTGCCGTTATCCCTGGCTGGTAGGATTTCCCTGCTCAAAATGGTGGCCCTGCCCAGGCTTTTGTATTATTTTAGGACGCTTCCGGTGTGGATCCCGAGCTCTATCTTTAAACGCCTGAGATCTCTGGTCATAGCGTTCTTGTGGGGCACGGGAAGGAGGCGCATAGCGCTCGACACTCTGCTGCGCCCCAAGGATGAAGGAGGGATGGCGGTGCCGGATTTTGAAGGGTATTACCTGGCCGCGCAGCTGCAGATTTTTACTCAGGAGGTTGCGAGAGTGTATAGAGGCCCTGAAGACGCGAGAGTAGATGGCACCCCGCGGCATGTTCTGGCGTACATCACGCTGCACCAGAAGCTCCGGGTGGGAGACTTGACGGTCGAGGAGCAGACGTTTCGACTCTGCTGGGACCGGGCCCGTAAGCGGGCGGGAGTCCGCCTTATGTATGCCCCTGAAATTCCGTTGGGAATGGTCACGGCCCTCCCGCATGGAGGGGACTGGTCGCGCTTGCTAGGTTGGGAGGAGGCGGGGATACAAATGTTGGGTGATCTATATGAGGATGGGGTGTTGCTGCAGTTTCAGGACTTGCAGGAGCGTTTCGACCTGCCGAGGGGCGACTACTTGTTGCATGCAGCGGTAACAGGCGCTATGCAAGCCCACTGGGGGAAGGGTTGCAGGAGCCGGGCATCTCTATGGCCTGTCAATATACGATGATGGCAGTGGGGACCTATAGGGCTGTCACTTGCTTGTACTCTAGGATGCAGCGGGAAGCCTTGCAACCATTGACGGCCCTGAAGGCCAAGTGGGAGCTGGACCTGCAAGTGGAGATACCTGACACGACCTGGGGCCAGTTACTAAGGCGAGCACGGAAGAGCTCAAGAAACGCCAGGTTTCAATTAATCCACTTCTATGTCATTCACAGGGCATACCTCACACCGGGGAAAATACAACAGTATTTTGGGGTAGGCAACGCTGCTTGCCCCAGATGTAACACAGTCGGGGCGGACCTGGGTCACATGTTATAGGATTGCCCCTCTCTGGGAGACTACTGGCAGGAAGTTGGGCGGGCCCTTAACAGCGCGACGGACAGAGATATCCAGTACACTAAAGCGGTTGGCGTCCTCCATTGGTTCCCGCACACGCCTAGAAACAAGACTACTAGCAAATTTATAGACTTGGGACTCATTCTGGCCAAGCGGGAGATTACGAGGAACTGGAAGTCGAGAGTGGGGCCCACATATAAAAGATGGTATGGGGAATGCCTGAGGTGGGCCGCATGTGAAAGTACCTTGAGATACCAGGTGGCATGGAGGATGAATGACGAGAAGGCTCTGGAGAGGGCAACTGCATGGGAAATGATGGTGCAGGCGCTCCGTGACATGGACGCTGAGGAGTTGGAGGGCGAGGGTGAGCTAGATGGAGCAGGCCCTGTCACTGTACAGGAGAGCACACCTTAGCGAATGTCTGTTCCTCCTACAACGCACCAGGCACTTTTATACTACTGATACGGCGCAAAGCGACCACGGGGGAGGGTGGGAAGGAAGCTGGAATTGGCGGGCTGTTGGGGAACCGAAATTGGGGGAGGGGAAGGGGTGAAAATCATAAAAGCAACCCAGAAATGCTTGTTTATTACCACTGACAGACAATGTAAGATGCTACGAGAAGCACTCATGGATAAGGCCACCCACACCGGAGGAAGGGTGGGCCTCCCGGATAACTGAAAGACTGGTTAATATTACTCTTGTACACAGTGAATTAATATTGCTGCTTATCTTGACTGTACAATTATATTGGTGTTGCAATAAAAAAAAATAAAAAAAAATAAATAAAATGTTTAATGTCCCATATGAGAAGGATATCGTCAATGTATCTCTTCCAGTATAAAATACTGGAAGAGTACGGATTCGATTCATTGAGCACGTGTTGGCCCTCAAAATGGCTCACATATAGTCCAGCCACCGAAGGAGCAAAGGCACTGCCCATGGAAGTGCCATGGTTTTGTAAATATAGGTCTCCTTCATATTCGACTTTCTTTTCTTTCAGAGCTAATTTACAGCATTGTAGGATGAAATGTCTTGGGGTGTGGTATTTCCAATCCTCATTGAAGAGGACATCCTCGAGCATTTGTAGAGTGTCATCCTGTGGTAAGCTCGTGTACAGTGACTCCACGTCTAGTCCCACTAGGAGCATGGTTTTCTGATCTAATGGTTTTTCAGAGATCTGTATTAATAAGTCTCTAGTGTCTTTTAGGTAGGTGGGCGTCTTCTGGACAAGGGGTTTCAAATATTCATCAGCGAATTTTGAGAGTGGTTCAAGGATCGATCCTATACCCGAAACTATAGGTCGTCCTGGGGGAGGAGATTTATTTTTGTGTATCTTTGGTAGTGAATAAAAGTAGGGGGTCTTAGGCTCCTTTGCAAGTAGATAGCCTGCCTCTTTGCCTGTTATCCACATGTTAGTTTCAGCATCGTAAATCATCATTGTGATGGTATTTAGAAGTCTCTCTGTAGGGTCTATGTCAATTTTCTTGTAGAACTTTGTATCTGACAGGAGGGCTAGGCATTGTTGGTTGTAGCCTTCTTTACTTAAGATCACGATCCCTCCCCCCTTGTCAGCGGGTTTGATTACTATGTCCTCATTGGTTTTAGGGTCTTGAGTGCTTGGCGTTCCCTTTTGCTAAGATTTTGGAAGGGAGTCCTTTTGTTTTGTTCCATGACATCCACACCTTTCAGCAGGGCTTGTTCGAAAGTTTGAAGCTCAGGTGGAACGCTTCCTGTTGGGGGATTAAAGGTAGATTTTCTCTTTAATCTGGTATCCCCTTCTTGTGGACGAGTGGGGGTCCCTGCAAAGAATGCTTTTAGTTTAAGGACTCGGCAGAATTCTGCTAACTCACACTTGAGTTTGAAGCTATCCATTGGTGGTGTAGGTACGAATCCCAGTCCTCTATTTAGGACTTTCTTTTGGTCTTCAGAGAGTTCAATATTTGCGAGGTTGACAATTAGTGACTGTTCTTGCTCGTGGTCAGTTGGGCTGATGACATGCTCCTTGTCAGTATGTTCCGCTGTTGATCTTGCCACGCTAGAGATTTTTTTCTTCCTCAGGGTTGATTTTGGGCCCTGGCTAAAAAAGGCGGTTGTTGTTGCTGTTGGTTTTGTTGTCCAGATTGTTGTTGGTTTCCCATCGGTGGCATATGTTGCATTCCGTGATTATAAGGATCCATCCACCCTCCATATTGTGGCATCTATGGTTGGAAGTATGGTATGTTCATGCTTGGGTAGTATGGTCTTTGCCATCTATTGCCCCTTCTTGGTCGTTGATATCGATTGGTATTCCTGCCTCTCTTAGGGGTGTAGTCTTCAGAGCTCTCACTGAGTTATTGGAAGAATTCCTTCCCACGGATTCGTTATCGGAGCCCGGATCGGTGATGTTATAATCTTCTTTTGAATAGGGGTGCATCTTTTCCTAGCTAAATCTTTTCAGATCTTTTCCAAGTTTCTGCAGCTTACTTTGCATTATGAACTCTTTTGTTTCTTCCATCTCTTTAGTAATTTCTTCCAGTTTCTTTTTATATACCAGTGGATTAATGCCTTTTTTAAGTTTGTTTTCGTATGCTTGAATCTCTAGTAGTAATGCTTCTGAAAGTCTTTTTGCTGTTTTTATGATAAGTACAAGGTAGTCTAGGGTGCACTTCCAGGAGATGGAAGACCAGTCTCGGCGGAATGCCAGGTCATGTAGGAAGATTCTTGGTGCGTTGTTTACCCATAGGCCCCTTGGAGATGTTTTTTATCGTAGGTATTCGGTCATAATGATGCCATGAATGGCCGTGCGAATTTGGTCTCTCTTCCTTTCGGAGAGTGTGTCCCAGTCATCTGTCTGAGAGAGTGCATCAGTGAGATCTGAATTTTGTAGGAGTGGCTGTGCTGCCAGTATTTCATCGATATCGCTTTCGTCGAAACTCAATCCAACGTTACCTTCCATAGTACCTCTCTTCCAATTCCAGAAATGTGGAAACAGTGTTTCTCAAGTTCAGAAGAACTCCCGCAGCTGTGCGCTGCTTAATATACTTGATAATCAAGGAGGTAGGGAGGAGGAATGAATGTCCATTTACTTCCCCAGGGTAAGTATGTAGGTTATCAGGTGCGGAAATGGACACTTGTTACAATTCGAAACCTTTGGATAGAAAACTCTATAGCACCCTCAAAAACTCAATGTATCTCGGTTTTGCGGTATATTTCTTTCATCCGCCCCACATTGTAGTTGTGGCATTTATCATAGGGTGCTATAGTACGTGCTTGATGCCCACCTCATCCAGAGGCTCCTCTGGTCTAGATTGCAGTGTCCAGAGATTTGTAAGATGCCCCCACTAAGTAAGGGTGAGTGAAAATGTAAGTTAAAAAATAGAATAACACCTAGAAGTATTTAATAAATGGTGTGAGTCTATTAAAGTAAAACGTAAGCAGTACTTGTAATAGATCGAGTTACTAGATCTATAAGTGTGTTATTAAAGGTTTTGTCGACATGTTTCAGCCCCCCTTGGCTCGGCTGAGTCTATGGGGCTTTCGTCAGGACTAACAAACATCAAAGTGTATCTTTACTTACACAACTTGTGTAGTATATTTAGGTTGCCTATTTTTAGGCATTCACTGACCAATCGCACTCTTTAAACCTGTAAAAAGAGAGGGAAAGACAAACAGACATAGAATACACAATTATAAGGTATTATAAGATATTATGTACTGTTTAAGGGGGGGGCGAAAGATAGCTATTGCCTCATCTTTCTAATATCTATTCTAAGATTTTGCCTGGCATTGGGTGGAGGAAGGGCTACTTTAGGTAGAGGACTGAGAGAGGATAGAAAGCGACAGTTATCATGATTGAACTTGATTAAACACTGGTTTCATAGACCCAAAAGTTGTTATAGGGGGTCTGCAGTTGCAAACTTACATTGCATTAACATTGTGGCATGGATGTGGTCACAGGGTATCGTTAAGCCAATCAGCTAATTTTACAGAGCTTATTCACAAGTACCCATTGTTTGCAGAAGATGTAAATACTCCTGGGTGATACAAGGTGAGTGTATCCAATTTTATGAGGTTAGGCTGGAAAACTCGGAAGTAGAGCTTAAAAACGCCTCTTATTTGCGCGCAATGACAGGATATCGTAAGCTATGGGAACTCATCGTTATAGGATATTCGTACGATATTACGCTCTTAATACGTGCATATGATGAGTTAGTGCTGTGCACGTGTGTTACGCTTCATTCAAGTCACAAAAATTGGAAAGGTGTCAGCTTTCTAATGGGAGTGGTCTATTAGCCAGCGAATTTCTTTAAATGTATCATGTAATATTGTTCGCACTAAGGTGACGGCAGTACTCTCTTGGAGCTAGGCGCTTCGCAATAAATGCAGCTACATGTGAAATATTTTACAAATTTACGTCGCTTGCAAACAGTAGCGCGTGTAAGATACTTAGTAAAAGCACCCTCTTACCTAATGGCAATCGGTTTTTGGCCTCGTCAGGGGGTTCACGCTTCCTTGTAGCTCAGAGCTAAAGGAAAGCGGAACGCTGTTATTAAGTGCACGCATTCAACCTTACCGCAGTTTGGAAAGAAGAAGAACAGCAAACGCTAAGCCGCCATTACCCGCATGGCCAAAGATTCTGCCGCTTGTGCTGACTCTGCCCCGGGACAGGGAAAGGACGTCAGGAGCGCGTTTTAAAGGGCTCATGTGTTGTTTTTTGGCAGTTGATTAACTTTATTGGTTCCGATGTTAGTGCACACTCTTGGGTGATATTCTAACTTTGGCGGAATGTTATTCATATTTAATCGCACATCATTGTCTGTATACGAGCACGTTTGTGTGGGCTCCTGTACCGTTTTCTAGCGCTTGATTAATTTTGATGTTTTCAATGGTTGTGCACATTTGAGTCTTTCAGATACCTCATATTTGGGGCACACTTTTAAGAAATTTTAAGAAATTTCCACAAACTCCAGGATATGTTCATAAGGGGAAAGATACTATGTCTATTCTCCTTTGGAGTTCTTACTGACGCCATGTGATTGTAGATCGGGTTTCTTTTTTTTTTTCTTGTTATGACCACATGTGGATTTCTGAGTTTTTTCTTTTAATAGCACACTCTATAGGAAAATGGGGGTGTTATGTAGCGAATTGGTGCCAAGGGATATTATCGTTGAGCCCCCAGATATGGGTTTTAAGGCGATTCACCCATCTTTGTTCTTTTTCGTAAAGCTTTTTTTCCAGACTTTTTGGGTTTTGTCAACGAGCATTTCTAACACTGTCCAACGTAGGTCTTCACTGGAGTGCTTTGTCTCTACGAAGTGTGCACATAATTTAGTAGTTGTTTTTTTAAGTCTTATGTTGCTTCTGTGTTCTCCTATTCTTGTTTTGACTTTTCTACAGGTCATCCCTATGTATTTCTTTTGGCAGGGACAGCTCGCCATGTATATGACATGGGTAGAGTTGCAGTTCGTGTGCTGCCTCTGGGTCCATAGGAGAGTCTCTGTTAGTTGTAACTGTTTTGAGGTCATCGTGGGTTTACAGGCTATGCAATTACCGCAGGGGTGATGGCCTGTTATTGGTGTCATCGTTATGTCCCTTGTTAGTACAGACTGTTGTTTACTTCTCGGACGAGTGTGAACCAAAGCATCTCTTAAATTTCTGGTTCGTTTGTTTGCGAACCGGGGTTTTGGCCAGGCAAATTTGCCGGTGTTAAGAATGTTCCAGTTTTTATTGACTAGTAAGCAT
This sequence comes from Lissotriton vulgaris, assembly GCF_964263255.1. Lineage (NCBI taxonomy): Eukaryota > Metazoa > Chordata > Amphibia > Caudata > Salamandridae > Lissotriton > Lissotriton vulgaris. The sequence continues at coordinate 31,307 of NW_028241012.1, forward strand.
GGGCGGAAAATCCGTTACGCACGCGAATTTTGCGGATTTTCGGTAAATTCGCAATCCGCGAACGCTCGCGAATTTACCGAAAATCCGCACATTCGCACGCAGCAGATTTTTTTTTCTTGGTGATACAATTTTGCGGCGTGCGGTGTAAGTTCGCAATTGCGAACATGTAGGTGCGGCGGGCAGCAACAATCTCGCACTTGCGAAATTACAAAAATTGCAATTCTGCACAAGAAATCCACTAGCAAGCAGCATAGACCTTCTGAAAATGATGATTTTTATCAGAATAACTCCTCAGGTTGACATTTGCCTGCACTTTTTTGGATTTGAGGCCTTTTGACTTTCTTTGGATCACTTTTGGATTAGAAATCAACTTGCACAAGTAAGCTTGTTTGGGGCATTACAGTTGCTGTAATGCTGTTCTGCAGAAAAACGAGTTTTGCAAAAGTGAAAGCATTCAGCAGGTGCAAAAGTTCAAACTCATCATTAGTAACCATTCCCTGTAGTGCTTCCTGACTGGTGCCCCTCCAGAGTTCAGTTGCTAGTTGCAACAATTGTATGACCCTGCTCTGACCCTCACAGCAGGCTCATAGAATAGCTACAAGTAGGCCACAAAGGTCCTGGAAAAAAAAATTGCACTGCAACAGAAAGCAAATTACAGATAAGGAAGCAGGTGCCGGACTGGAATTTTAAAACAGTGACACATTAATAAATCAACCCCAAATTAATTCATGTCAGTTGAAGCAGGGCAGGTGTGCTTGCTTTTCCCCCCCATAATCTACAGTGATGATGAACCAGAGGGTGGCATTGATGTACCAGAGGGTGGCATGGGTGAAACAGAGGGTGGCAGGGGTGAAACAGAGGGTGCTGGAAACCTTTGATGATGAACCAGACGTAGAAACAACATAATCGCGACCGTTGCGAGCCGACATGTAAGTTCGCAATTACGAACTGGTACAAAACCCTCACAAACTGGCAGAAATCCTTGCGAACACAAAAAAAAAAATCCGCAAATTCCCAGTTCAGTTGCTAGTTGCAACAATTGTATGACCCTGCTCTGACCCTCACAGCAGGCTCATAGAATAGCTACAAGTAGGCCACAAAGGTCCTGGGGAAAAAAATTGCACTGCAACAGAAAGAAAATTACAGATAAGGAAGCAGGTGCCAGACTGGAATTTTAAAACAGTGACACATTAATAAATCAACCCCAAATTAATTCATGTCAGTTGAAGCAGGGCAGGTGTGCTTGCTTGTTCCCTCCATAATCTACAGTGATGATGAACCAGAGGGTGGCATTGATGTACCAGAGGGTGGCATGGGTGAAACAGAGGGTGGCAGGGGTGAAATAGAGGGTGCTGGGAACCTGTGATGATGAACCAGATGTAGAAGCAACATAATCGTGACCGTTGCGAGCCGACATGTAAGTTCGCAATTGCGAACTGGTACAAAACCCTCGCGAACTGGCAAAAATCCTTGTGAACACACAAAAAAAAAAAATCCGCAAATTCGCGAGAATTCGTGGATTTTGCGGATTGCGAGTTCGCAAAATTCGCGAACGCCAGATTCGCAAAATTCGCCCATGCTTATTGACTAGTTTTTGTACCTCATAAGTGGAGGGGCAGAATGTTGTTACACAAGTAGCTAAATCTGGTACAGGGTCTTTTGGGTGGATCTGTAAAAGGCAGTCCCTGGGTTGATTATTCGCACGTTTCCTGCATTTGCGAATTGTAGCAGTTGTGTAGTCTCTTGCCTTCAGCTTTTTGCTAAGTTCCAGTGCCTGTCTTTTGTAATCATCGTCTTTAGTACAGTTTCTTTTTATTCTTAAAAACTGACTATATGGAAGATTGTCTTTCAGTGGTTTGGGGTGGTAGCTCTTATAAGATAGTAGGCTGTTTTTTGCAGTTGGTTTGGTGTAGGTTCTTGTTTGTAAGATGTTATTTTCAACAAAGATGGTGAGATCCAGAAAGTCAATTGTTGAGTTGTTAGCCGTGTACGTGAATTTAAGCCATGGGTCACGTCCATTGAGCCAGTCAATGAAAAGTTTCAGGTCATGTTTAATGTCCCATATGAGAAGGATATCGTCAATGTATCTCTTCCAGTATAAAATACTGGAAGAGTACGGATTCGATTCATTGAGCACGTGTTGGCCCACAAAATGGCTCACATATAGTCCAGCCACCGAAGGAGCAAAGGCACTGCCCATGGAAGTGCCATGGTTTTGTAAATATAGGTCTCCTTCATATTCGAATTTTTTTTCTTTCAGAGCTAATTTACAGCATTATAGGATGAAATGTCTTGGGGTGTGGTATTTCCAATCCTCATTGAAGAGGACATCCTCGAGCATTTGTAGAGTGTCATCCTGTGGTAAGCTCGTGTACAGTGACTCCACGTCTAGTCCCACTAGGAGCATGGTTTTCTGATCTAATGGTTTTTCAGAGATCTGTATTAATAAGTCTCTAGTGTCTTTTAGGTAGGTGGGCGTCTTCTGGACAAGGGGTTTCAAATATTCATCAGCGAATTTTGAGAGTGGTTCAAGTATCGATCCTATACCCGAAACTATAGGTCGTCCTGGGGGAGGAGATTTATTTTTGTGTATCTTTGGTAGTGAATAAAAGTAGGGGGTCTTAGGCTCCTTTGATAGTCTGCCTCTTTGCCTGTTATCCACATGTTAGTTTCAGCATCGTAAATCATCATCGTGATGGTATTTAGAAGTCTCTCTGTAGGGTCTATGTCAATTTTCTTGTAGAACTTTGTATCTGACAGGAGGGCTAGGCATTGTTGGTTGTAGCCTTCTTTACTTAAGATCACGGTCCCTCCCCCCTTGTCAGCGGGTTTGATTACTATGTCCTCATTGGTTTCTAGGGTCTTAAGTGCTTGGCGTTCCCTTTTGCTACGATTTTGGAAGGGAGTCCTTTTGTTTTGTTCCATGACGTCCACACCTTACAGCAGGGCTTGTTCGAAAGTTTGAAGCTCAGGTGGAACGCTTCCTGTTGGGGGATTAAAGGTAGATTTTCTCTTTAATCTGGTATCCCCTTCTTGTGGACGAGTGGGGGTCCCTGCAAAGAATGCTTTTAGTTTAAGGACTCGGCAGAATTCTGCTAACTCACACTTGAGTTTGAAGCTATCCATCGGTGGTGTAGGTACGAATCACAGTCCTCTATTTAGGACTTTCTTTTGGTCTTCAGAGAGTTCAATATTTGCGAGGTTGACAATTAGTGACTGTTCTTGCTCGTGGTTGGTTGGGCTGATGACATGCTCCTTGTCAGTATGTTCCGCTGTTGATCTTGCCACGCTAGAGACTTTTTTCTTCCTCTGGGTTGATTTTGGCCCCTGGCTAAAAAAAGCGGTTGTTGTTGCTGTTGGCTTTGTTGTCCAGATTGTTGTTGGTTTCCCATCGGTGGCATATGTTGCATTCCGTGATTATAAGGATCCATCCACCCTCCATATTGTGGCATGTATGGTTGGAAGTATGATATGTTCATGCTTGGGTAGTATGGTCTTTGTCATCTATTGCCCCTTCTCGGAACCAATAAAGTTAATCAACTGCCAAAAAACAACACACGAGCCCTTTAAAACGCGCTCCTGACGTCCTTTCCCTGTCCAGGGGCAGAGTCAGGGGCAGAGTCAGCACAAGCGGCAGAATCCTTGGCCATGCGGGTAATGGCGGCTTAGCGTTTGCTGTTCTTCTTCTTTCCAAACTGCGGTAAGGTTGAATGCGTGCACTTAATAACAGCATTCCGCTTTCCTTTAGCTCTGAGCTACAAAGAAGCGTGAACCCCCTGACGAGGCCAAAAACCGATTGCCATTAGGTAAGAGGGCGCTTTCACTAAGTATCTTTACACGCGCTACTGTTTGCAAGCGGCGTAAATTTGTGAAATATTTCACATGTAGCTGCATTTATTGCGAAGCGCCTAGCTCCATGAGAGTACTGCCGTCACCTTAGTGCGAACAATATTACATGATACATTTAAAGAAATTCGCCGGTTAATAGACCACTTGCGACACCCCACGCAGCCCGTCTGTTAAGCGTCTTGCAAGGATGTCTGTGTTGTGTTAAGAATAGCTTTTGTACCGGAAGTGTTCCCTTTTGTACAGGAAGTGTTGTCTTCCTGTACAAGCACTATGCTTTAAAGTGTTTCCCTCTTTTTATGTGTGCTGTAGTATGCAGTTAAATAGATTAGCAAAACAAAGCCAATAGAGGGTGCTTGGGTAACAGGTCTTCATGAGACACATGTGAAGCACCACTTGCTACGGGGAGACATTTATTTATATGTTCTGCTTTTAGTTCATGCAGAAAAACAGAATTGATATATTTGTTCAGATATTCTATGTTTAATACTTTTGTGTTTCAAAAACTGCATTTGGCAGAGAACAGGGCACTGCCTCAGTGCTTCTCCTGGCTCTATTTTGGAGGTCATTCTCCAAGGGCCAACGGCTGAGCCAAGCTCAAGCCTTACTTCACTTGCCCACCTCTAGTGTGGAGAGGTTACAGCAGCTCTCCTGAGTGTTATCAGGATGTCCTGCACAATGAACTTCCTATGCATACCTGTCAACCACAAGGCTCTCGGATGAGGGTGAGGACAGATGTTTGGGGGGGTGATCTCATTAAAGTGAAAGGAGCAAAACACATTTTTCGAGGGTGGAAATATTTTGCAAAGAGGATGAAGAAATGGAGTCTAAGCACATCACTATTTAGGAAGGTGTGCATTATTGAAAAAAGGAGTGTCACCCGCCTAAATGAGGGTGAGTTGCCTGGGTTTGGAAGTCCAGTGCGCGACTGGCCAGGTGTTTTTAAGCATGGTTGGGTGACATTGAGCTGCCCATCGGTAACTTTAAGGTTTCCCAAGCAAACTGAAGTTTCCTGGCTGTTACCAACTACCTGAGTATTGTTAAAACCATTTCCCATCCCTCAGAAACACACTGGGGGATAGTCTCAAGAACGTGTGAGAATTACAGCAAAATTAGCTTAATGCAACTCTCCTTATCGC
>NW_028241013.1:750000-818439 GCF_964263255.1 Lissotriton vulgaris
TAGGGACTGTTAGCCTGATGTGCCTTTGCTAGGTCTCAATATATGTGCTCCAGTGGATTTTGAGTAATTTAGGTTCAAAAAAATATATATATCTGGGCGGAGCCTAACCACACATCTGATCTGATTGGCTGTCAGCACTTCATCCAAGAAGTGTTGGCAGCCATCTTGGGACCAATATACATGATAGCACCTCATTAAAAAGCATTGTAGTTAATAGAGGGTTTTAGGACTTTAGTTACATTATAAATCATTTGTTGATGGTACCATACTCGTTTTAGGAATTGTGGTGGGTTCTAAGGTGATTTTACCATGTGAAAAAACCTTCTGCTGTGATATCATGAATATTGTTTGAAAGAAAACTAATATCTCATGATTTTCCCACAGTGGTTTGGAAGGGGATCTATAAGCTAAACTGAAAGCATATTTTCTGTAAATTCACATTATCTTTCTCAGTCATGTGAAAATGAAGTCTGACATTCTCAGTAAAACATGTACATCCAACAAGGACAGAGACTGTCAGTTGATTCCTTTGTGTTCTACTGCAGCCTCCTAGAGTGTTCTAAAGAACAACTAGAGCGCTAACAGTCCTACTTATTACAAAGGTATGGCACACCTGAAGCCATCTTGATTGGAATAAAGTGGTAACTCTTAAAACATTTAATTTAAAAAGAAACAACATGAGGGGGTATATTTTGCCATAGAAAGTATGATTAGTGCTGCAGAATGAAAAATTAGGGCACATTTTGAGTGACTTCTCAAATCCTTTTCTATTTCATTAAAACATTCTGACATGCAGTCTCCCAAAATGGCCACCAGAGACAAAAGAGCCCAAATGTAGCCCAAATATCACCCAGATGTAGCCCAAGTATAGCCCAATGACAGAATGTCCCAGAGTGTTCTAAAGAACAACTAGAGCGCTAACAGTCCTACTTATTACAAAGGTATGGCACACCTGAAGCCATCTTGATTGGAATAAAGTGGTAACTCTTAAAACATTTAATTTAAAAAGAAACAACATGAGGGGGTATATTTTGCCATAGAAAGTATGATTAGTTCTGCAGAATGAAAAATTAGGGCACATTTTGAGTGACTTCTCAAATCCTTTTCTATTTCATTAAAACATTCTGACATGCAGTCTCCCAAAATGGCCACCAGAGACAAAAGAGCCCAAATGTAGCCCAAATATCACCCAGATGTAGCCCAAGTATAGCCCAATGACAGAATGTCCCAGAGTGTTCTAAAGAACAACTAGAGCGCTAACAGTCCTACTTATTACAAAGGTATAGCACACCTGGAGCCATCGTGATGGGAATAAAGTGGTAACTCTTAAGACATTTAATTTAAAAAGGAACAAAATGAGGGGGTATATTATGCAATAGAAGGTATTATTAGTGCTGCAGAAAGAAAAATTAGGGCACATTTTGAGTGACTTTTCAAATCCTCTTCTATTTCATTAAAAAATTCTGACATGCAGTCTCCCAAAATGGCCACCAGAGACAAAAGAGCCCAAATGTAGCCCAAATATCACCCAGATGTAGCCCAAGTATAGCCCAATGACAGAATGTCCCAGAGTGTTGTAAAGAACAACTAGAGCGCTAACAGTCCTACTTATTACAAAGGTATGGCACACCTGAAGCCATCTTGATTGGAATAAAGTGGTAACTCTTAAAACATTTAATTTAAAAAGGAACAAAATGAGGGGGTATATTTTGCCATATGAATTATGATTAGTGCTGCAGAAAGAAAAATTAGGGCACATTTTGAGTGACTTCTCAAACCCTCTTCAATTTCATTAAAAAATTCTGACATAGTCTCGCAAGATGGCCACCAGAGACAAAAGAGCCTAAATGTAGCCCAAATATCACCCAGATGTACCCCAAGTATAGCCCAATGACAGAATGTCCCAGAGTGTTCTAAAGAACAACTAGAGCGCTAACAGTCTTACTTATGACAAAAGTATGGCACACCAGAAGCCATCTTGATTGGAATGAAGTGGTAAGTCTGAAAACACTCAATTTAAAAAGGAACAACATGAGGGGGTTAATTTTGCCATAGAAAGTATGATTAGTGCTTCAGAAAGAAAAATTAGGGATCATTTTGAGTGACTTCTCAAATCCTCTTCTATTTCATTAAAAAAATTCTGACATGCAGACTGAAACATGCACTTTGAATACCAGCAGCAGACGTCCCTGGTGAGCAGTAGCTTTACTACAGTGATCTAATGTGCAACTAGAGTGCTAACATTCAGAATTTATGGCAAATGTGTGACACATCTGAATGCCTTCTTGATGGAACCAAAGTAAACAAGCATTGAAAATGCAATAGATCTCGCCCTCGTTTAAGTTAAAGCCATTCTGTTTGTAATGAGGTGGCTTTTTAGCTTTGCTTTTATTAGTGTTTTTTCAACTTTCATGTAAATAACGCACCGTTTTCACCAAATCGACTTTGCCCAAGCACACCCTTCCCTTCGGCCAACAAATCCCAAAAATTCGGCACACCTGCCGATCCACTCTCCCTACAGCTCACCCAAGCCCCGTCCCTCTAGCGCAACTGGAACACCCCAAATTCACCTTCTCCATGCGCACCAAAAACTCCCATTGAATAACATGACAATTCGCTACTCCGCACAAAAATTGCTCTTTAAAGCACTTCCACTGCTCCGATCCGCTTCAAACTTGGCTGGACACTAGTTCCAGCGATTCCCTAACATCTCACCAAAAATCAGCCCAATCCATCCACTGGAACGGGGACGAATTTCAACCCGAATACGCGCCCCCCGCAAACACAAAAAAAGCCATAAAACGGCCAAATCTCGACCAAAAACCGCCAAAATCCCTCAAAACCTTGCCAACACCAATACGCACGAAACTGAACCGGCCCCTCAGCCCTAGGCTCCGGGAACCCTACTTAATTGACCCAAAAGCCCTAAAAAAGCAACATAATACACACGAAAACGCCCTAACAACCCTAAAATGCATATAAGTATATGTATGCATGCATTTATGTTTGTATTTATATAGATATACAGATGATATATGTTTATATATGTATGTATATATATATATTCACTGAAAAAAACATAGGCTATAGACCATATATAGTTAGGAATTAGCATTTACAAAACCTTGAAAATTCACTGAAAAAACCATAGGTTATAGACCATATATAGTTAGGAATTAGCATTTACAAAACCTTGAAAATTCACTGAAAAAACCATAGGTTATAGACCATATATAGTTAGGAATTCGCATTTACAAAACCTTATTTTACTCACACAAAACCATTGAAATTCCATATATAGTTAGTTGCACTAACTATATATCGCGCACCCGCAATCCACTGCTGATGATGTCACATATTACATCATTCATGACATGGTCAGTGACATCACTGATGACATCACTGATGACATCTCAAATGACATCACTGATGACATCACTGATGACAACATCCAGTGACTGTATGTTTCTGTAAAGTTAAAATATGTCTTACATATTGAAGAATGAGTGGATGTATAAGTGTCTGGATGAAGGATTTAGTAGGTGCATGACTGACTGTATGAGTGAGTGATTAAATTTGTCTCACTGAGTGCATGGGTTAGTGACTAAACTGTCTTAATTTGTGCATCATTATGTCTGTTGTTCTGTAAACTGTTGCATGTGTTGATAAGTAGCTATATGAGTAACTATATGGGTTATTGATTGGTTGCCCAAGTATTTGTATGGGAGACTGAGTGTGTGTGTGGGTGGCTGGGAGGTGTATGACTCTGTGCATAGATGTGTGAGCAGTTGATTCACTAGATGTATGGTTTCAAAAGTGCATGTGGAAACAGCTGTATGGGCGGTTGACTGTGTGCATGAGTGTATTGGTGAGTGAATGGATATCTCAGTGCTACATGTCAAAGTAAGTACATATGTAAAACACAGTACATGTGAGAGTTGACATATATAAATAACTGTGCATAAGAGCCAGTGAATGTGTGAGTGGCTGTATGGATCATTGTGAACTTGTATCAGGGATTGTATAAGAGAGTTAATATGTGTTAGTATATGTTTGAATAAGTAAAGTTTGTATAACTGTATAGTTGAGGAAATGGAGGTGTGATTGATTCTTTGATTGACTGACTAGGTGTGTGAGTAACTCCATGGATGAGTGACAGTCTGTGAGTGTCTGTTTACACTGATTGTATCTAAGGTTATATTAGAGTCTGAAGAGGTTCATCGTATTATCACATGAATGATATCATCAGTGATGTGATCAGTAATGTCAAATGAGATGTCATCAGTGATGTCATCAGTGATGTCATTTGAGATGTCATCAGTGATGTCATTTGAGATGTCATCAGTGATGTCATCAGTGATGTCACTGACCATGTCATGAATGATGTAATATGTGACATCATCAGCAGTGGATTGCGGGTGCGCGATATATAGTTAGTGCAACTAACTATATATGGAATTTCAATGGTTTTGTGTGAGTAAAATAAGGTTTTGTAAATGCGAATTCCTAACTATATATGGTCTATAACCTATGGTTTTTTCAGTGAATATAGATATATATATATATATTACCTACTGGCGTCTCGCCAGTAGGTATATATAGTTAGGATTTTTTGTCTATGGAACTTTTGAAAATTCTATGTCTAATAACTTTGGCGTTTGTGGACGGAATCGGCTGAAATTTTCAGGAAAATGGCACATTTTGTTTCTGAGCAGCTCTTGAAAATCTGGGGGGGTTTCGTCAAGGGGGGGCCGAGAAAAAAGGGGGGTCCCAAAACGCGTTTTCCCCATGTTAATTTCCATAGGGCGGTTGGCCTCACTTTTAGCTCGAACGGCTGAATGGATTTGCACGAAACTTGGCAAAATTGTAGGGACTGTTAGCCCGATGTGCCTTTGCTAGGTCTCAATATATGTGCTCCAGTGGATTTTGAGAAATTAACGTTCAAAACAAGATATATATCTGTAACAGCGCTCCGGGCTGCGCTCCGGTCCGCTTACTTTTCGCGAAACGGAACTTTGCGATGCGAAGCTGATTGGCTCTCCGGTGTCTGTCAACATTCTAAACAGTCCGGAGCGGCCGCCATCTTATCTCTCGGTAGGATCGAGAGAGAAGAAGAGGTGAAAAACGAAGGGGGAATTTAATGAAAGGGGGCAAGGTAGACCCCTCTTGACCCCCTAGGAATGATGTCGGGGTTATTAAAGGGTCCCGTGGGGAAAATTAAAAAAAAATGATTTTTCACGGTAGAAGCGCTTCTCGGGCCGCGAACTGGGCCGCAAACTGGTAGCGAAACGGGAATTCGCCATTTTGTGTTTCGTTTTAATTAAATTACTAGGTATAAGGGGGTGCGGGAGACGTATCCTGATCCCTTATGTTTTCTGAGGGTGGCTGAGGAGGCTCATATATGTTGATACATGTCTTCCAGCGGCAGTGCGTGTTTTTTTTTTTTTTTTGCTGCGTGACATCTGTTAACGTTCGATTCGATGGAAATCAGGAAGTGTTGACCGCCAATTTGTCACTGCGATAAAATATTTTGTTATAAATGAATCCTTATTGATAAACATTGTCTGCGCCATCTTGCCTTTTTTCCAATGCCACAATTTTGTCGTGCACGGCAGCCATTTTAGATGCCAGGCCGGTCCCAGGCTATCACCTAGCCCTGCGGATGTAGTTTATGGCCCCAGCTGTAGAAAATCCAGACATACCAACCCTCCCGATTCAGGCGTGAGACTACTGATTTCAGTGCTAGTCTCCCGCTTCCCGATTTCTGCAAGCAAAAACCCGGGGGCATATTACCAACAACTAGCGATAATTTTTGTCTCTAACTTGTTTAGAGACAAAAATTATCGCCGCACATCGGCGATTTTTATCGCAGATAAACCTTGCTATTAGCAAGGTTTATCGCAAATGCGATAAAAAACGGCCGCAATGCATGAATATCGCTGAAAAGTCAGCGATATTCATGCATTATCGAGCAAATGCTCTTAGCCATGTTATCCACCTCCCATTGGATAACATGGCTAAGAACTGCTCAGGGCAGGTGTTAGCTTTTGGAGATATTCGCGCTTAGCGCGAATATCTCCAAAAGTTGGTAATAGGAGATAGCGATGTTAGGGACTGTTTCCAGTCGCTAACATCTTGGCACGCCCACTTTGCATGTCATTAGTGATAAATATCACTGACATGCAAAGCGGGGCCCAAGATGGTCGCTATCTCCTTTTAGCTGTCACTAACTGGTGTTAGCGACAGCTTGGTAATAGGGAGATAATTTTATCTCCGCTTTCTTGGCTTTTAAAGCCAAAAAAGCGGAGATAAACCCCCTTGATAATATGCCCCACGATTCCTCGGGGGTTTCAGGTGACAGGGCTTGGTATTGTGTTACGTGGTAATTCTTCCAGGAAACGTCAGAGGGTCGATGCAGGGGTTCTAGAAGGGGTGATAAACCATTTAAGCCTCATGAACAAGCGCATGGTCTTTTAAAGATCTGTGAAGTACTCGGGGCGGCGGTGTGTGTGTGTCCTCTTTCAGGAGCGGGCGGGGGGGGGGGACACTGCCAGCAACTTGCCAGGCCAGGCAGTGTTCAACACTTGCATCACCCTTTCTCTGCCTGCTATTGCGCTCCATGCTTCGGAAACGTAAGAAAAAGAACATGCATTTGAGTTTGAAATGTCCGATCCTGTAGCAGTACACTTGCAAAGCCCACACATGACAATAACCCGATTCAAGGCCCCATTCACCCGATTTTTTAAAAATATATAGCACTCCAACAAAGTAGGATTATAAAACTTTATTAACTTTTAAATATAACGAACGGAACAAAAACTGTAAATACATTTAAAAATTTTTGGACAAAAAAAGCAACAATGGTCAGAAGCTGTCTTTTGTGCGAATAGTCCCAAGGCAGCACAACGTGCTGAGTTCTGGACGGCACCCAGGTGATGTCACCTGGGTGTCGCACTGGTTTTTGGTTTCCTACAATGCAGCTCAGAAAAACAGCGTGCGGCGTCCCGGGTGGTGCGGGGGGAGGCCTCGTCAGTAGCGGTCTGAAGTGCGAATAGTCCCAAGGCAGCAGAACGCGCTGAGATGTGGATGGCACCCAGGTGATGTCCAGTAAACTGCCGCACTGGTTTTGGTATCCTACAATGCTGCTCTGAAAATTGGCGTGGGGCGGCCCGGGGGGGCGTGGGGGAGGCAGCGTGAACGGGCCTCCCCAGGTGGCGGCCATCCAGCTGAGTTGCGCTCGCTCTTGCGGCTACAGCGTCTCGCTCACCATGTAGTTGACTTCTGCCCACTCTTGCAGTGCAGCGATAGGCGGCTGCCACAGGACTCTCAAAATGGCGGACGGCTCTTCGGTTTTGGGCCTGGTCCACTAAAATGGCCCTGGGACACCTTGGAACTCGGACGCTTGCCTGCTAGGGCTTGGGCTCCATTCTCGAAAGCGTCCCCTCAGCCGTGAAGATTCTACAAAAGTCTTGGGGGCCCTCGACTCCTGCAGGCTTCCGGTGGGGAGCGGCTGCCATGATTGCTCGCGGAATGACCACGACGGAGCCACGAGATGGTGGTGCTCTCATGCTGACGCCAGCTTCAGTCTGAAACATCCAGAAACAAGGTGGGGCTTTCATCGTTTGGGAAAAAAAAATGTTCTAAACCAATGAAAAGTGTTATTTTTAGGTCATATGACCAAGCCTTCCATCTTTAGGAAACCAAAAGTAAAATGAACCAATGAAAAGTTTTATAAACAAGTCACATGACCTGTTATGCGGCATAGGGCTACAAAAAGCGTAGAAAATCCGTTGGCACGTGAGGCGGCGTCAGTAGCGGACCGATGTGCGAATAGGCCGAAGGCAGCACAATGCGCCGAGATCCGGATGGCACCGAGTTAGTGTCCAGCAAGTTGCTGCACTGGTGTGGCTATCCTACAATGCCGCGCCGAAAATCGGCGTGGGGCGCCCCATTGGCCTGTGAGGTCGCGTCAGTCAGTGGGGGCTGTGCGTCTCCCCCAAGATGGAGGCTCCTCGGCTGCAGTGGGGCGCCCCTTATCTTTTCACTCGCCGTCCAACTGAGTTGCGTCCGCACTTGTGGCTACAGTAGGCCGAAGGCAGCACAAAGCGCCGAGATCCGGATGGCACCGAGGTGGTGTCCAGCAAATTGCCGCACTGGTGTGGCCATCCTACAATGCTGCGCCGAAAGACGGCGTGTCCAGCTGAGTTGCGGTCACTCTTGCGGTACAGTGACTCGAACGCGCAGAGATCCGGATGGCACCGAGGTGGTGTCCAGCAAATTGCCGCACTGGTGTGGCCATCCTACAATGCTGCGCCGAAAGACGGCGTGTCCAGCTGAGTTTCTCCCGCTCTTGCGGTACAGTGACTCGAACGCGCCGAGATCCGGATGGCACTGAGGTGGTGTCCAGTAAGTTGCCGCACTGGTGTGGCCATCCTACAATGCTGCGCCGAAAGTCGGCGTGGGGTGCCCCGTTGGCTTATGAGGTGATGTCAGTAGTGGACCGATGTGTGAATAGGTCGGAACCAGCACAAGGCGCCAAGATCCGAATGGCAAGTCCTGGATGTTGAGTGCCATAGTTGAGAGTTCTGAGCAGTGCTTGTAAGACTGTCTGAAGCTTATTTGCACCTGCTGCAGCTTCACTATTGCCCTGGTGTGGCCAAAGGTCGCACATGACATAGGCGGCCGGCTCCCGAGGTCCGGCGGAACTTTTTTCCTTTTTCTTTTTGCTTCTTGTCCCACAATCCGTTTCAACTGAAGATACGACCAGGTCCCTGAATGTGTGCAGGGGGACGTTATTGATTGAATCAAAATGGCGGCTTGACACAAAGCTGACTCAAGCGTTGCTGTTGATGCTATACAGACAAAAATTGGTTTTCAGTTTGTACATTCTTCAGGATTTTTTTTTCCATCCAAGGCTGATTGAGAGTTTGTAGAAAAATGGCTTCAGATTTTCCACATACTACTCTTCAACATTCTTCCTAAATGTAACAATGTGAGACTCACTAGGAGAACGGCTGTTTATCTTTCCTTTCAAAATGCTGCCAACAATATTTTCTGAATGGAAGACACCATCTTGTAGCATAAAGGGCCGAAAGGGGTTCTGGTCTGGCCGATGGTTGGTGGAGACATTTTGACTATATCTTGGACCTGCCCGGCCTCGCCCAAAATGGCGCCGGTATAAATGGGACTCGTAACTCCTTGTTGTGTACTGGTTGAACAACTTTGATATCACGAGATATGAATGCAGTTTTGATGCTCATGGCGGGCGGGGACGAGAATTGATTGAATATTTTGACATCCCTATTGATATTAAGTTCTGATGTGTTGTTGATTACTGTAGTATTGAAAGTTCGAATTAACGTCACCCATGGTACTTGCCCGCAAATGTATATCTAGATGATTTTTTTGTAAGTGGCCCTGTCGTATTTTAATTACAAAATGTACGTCCACCGATTCCGCAACTGTTAGACACCTTAGTTCTTGCAACCTAATGGCCCGCTCGTTACGTTCCTCTATAATGTAAATGTCTCCTCATCATATACGATTTCAGTTTGCTCCGTGGCCGGCCCACGTGGTTATAGGCCCGTATTTGTATACTGACATTTTCACAATAAAGGTTTTTAAAACAAAACATGGTAGTAGTATTTACATTGGTAAAGTTTTTACTTTTAGTCACTGTTTTCGAATCAGTAAAAGGCAAGTGAAATAAAGCAGTCCAATTACATGACGGATAAAAGGTATAATATGTAGGAACGCAGTAAAGATAAATGGTCAAGGGCAGTTGTGTTTTCCACTCCAGCAACATAAAGTGATCGATAAGAATCTGATAATCAGGCGTATCGGCGACTAAGACAGCAGGCCGAGTCTCTTTTACTCAACGGCTCCGTCATGGAACGAAGAAACGCCCTTTTTCTCGAAAAAGGAATATATTTTACTTGCAGGACAGTTGTAAATTTTCCGGGAAAGTACATTAGCCTGGAATATTATAATATATATGTTTAAAAAAAAAAAAGTTCGAAATCAATAAAAAGCGTATTTTTTAGGTCATATGACCAAGCTTTTCATTATTAAAATAACAAAAGTAAAATGAACCAATAAAAAGTTTTATTAAAAAGTCACATAACCTGTTATGCTTACGTTACGCGCTGCGCGCCACGCCCCGGATCACTTCCGGGTGCGCTAACGCGGCGTGTCATATAACGCATTACGCGACAACGTAGGTCAAGAATATAGTCAAAATGTCTCCACCAACCAGCGTTCGGAACACAACCCCTTTCAGCAGTCCAAAAAGTTCTGTAAAATGACAACAGAGGGGACAGGCAACAAGAACCATCAGTCAAAGAGGGGAGGGCAAGTTCTTCTCTACCGGGTCATGTTGGGGCTATACCGGAACTGATCGAATTGGTAGTCTACAGTGTTTCTGGATGTTTCAGACTAAAGCTGGCGTCAGCATGAGAGCACTACCATCTCGTAGGTCCGTCGTGGCCATTCCACGAGCAAACATGGCAGCCGCTCCCCACCAGAAGCCTGCGGGAGTCGGGGGCTCCCAAGACTTTTGTAGAATCTTCACGGCTGAGGGGACGCTTTCGAGAATGGGACCCAAGCCCTATCAGGGAAGCGTCCGAGTTCCAAGGTGTCCCAGGGCCATTTTAGTGGACCACGCCCAAATCTGAAGAGCCGGCCGCCATTTTGAGAGTCCTGTGGCAGTCGCTTATCGTTGCATCGCAAGAGCGGGAGCAACTCAACTACATGGTGAGCGAGACGCTGTAGTCGCAAGAGCGGGCGGTAAACAGCTGAATGGCGGAAGAGGCACAGTGTAGCAAAAGCGGGCGGAATGGCAACTAAAACGGTAAAGGGGCGCCCCACTACAGCGTGTCTTCAGGTCAAACGGATTGTGGGACAAGGTCCAGAATAGAAGAGTCATCAAAAGGCAAAAAGTTCCGCCGGACCCCGGGAGCCGGCCGCCTATGTCGGGGGCGATCTCAGGCTAAACCGGTGCTATAAGACTTGGGGAGGGGGTCGGAGCCAAGCGTCTTCTCCGAGTCCGTGCCATCACACCGCCCCTCGGGGGCCTCCGTCAAGCGGTTTAGGGAGGTACCATATCACATTGTTTTCAAATGCAGTCAGGTCCACAAACGACCCTCACTTACTTTGAGAATAGTGAAGATGCAGTAGGTGGAAATAAGCTTCAGACAGTGTTACAAGCGCTGCTCAGAACTCTGAACTATGGCACCCAACATCCAGAACTTATGCCATTTGAGAATGGCAGTGACATCGAAGCAACTCAGGGACCAAAACCATTAACGTACTTTCACGTATGAAAATCTTACTTGGAGAGGGGGCAGGAGCGAACCGCCCCCTCCCAGTCCGCGCCACCACACCGTATGTTGAAAATCTGAAGCCATCGTTCTACAAACTCAACCAACCTTGGATGGAAAAATCTAGAAAAATGTACAAACTGAAAACCAGTTTTGGTCTGCATAGCATCAGTAGCAACGCTTGCTATCAGAGTTCATGAGTTTCATGCTCGATCGATTGAGCTAGCCGGATCGGGCAATAAAAAGTATAAAATAGTTATGTAAATAGTTATTTAATAAAATGTTTTACCCTGTTTCTTTGCTGGTGTGTTGTATTTATTTTTAATATTTGCATAGGGTTTGTCGTTATTTTGGGCGGGGTGGGTGACGGAGCCGAGCTGTCTTGCAGCCCTCATGGTGTGGAGCTCAGTTCATCTCACTATTTTCGTATTTCTCATGAAGGGTTGTTCCTAATATTTCTATTTTAGTGAGGTCAAAAAGAGATCCAATTAGTGGCCTACTGATTTTGCTCGATTAATTTTATTTTTTTACACGATTTTTCACGATTTTTCACTATCTGCAAAGACTAAACAGAGTATTGCGACTTTGTGCTTGTTTGTAAATAGAGAATGAACCAAAGAGAATCAATTGTAAAACAGTAAATGCTTGGATAACAATCAATCAAATGGAGAGACAAGCAGGCACGACGGATTACAACGGGGGTAAAGGCCTGCGTTAACTACTCTTCACTATCTGCAAAGAGAGAGTACTACTAAGAGAAAAGAGGGGGGGGGCAGCGTTCAAAGCACATCAGCGTGCATAAACACGAAAAAGTTTTTACCTATCACGTACTTGACATTTGACAGCTTTTGATATTTGCTATTAAAAAACCAATGAAATTCACTGAAAAAACCATAGGTTATAGGCCATATATAGTTAGGAATTTGCATTTACAAAACCTTGAAAATTCACTGAAAAAACCATTGGTTATAGACCATATATAGTTAGGGATTAGCCTTTTCAAAACTTTATTTTACTCACACAAAACCATTGAAATTTCATATATAGTTAGTTCCACTAACTATATATCGCGCACCCGCAATCCACTGCTGATGATGTCACATATTACATCATTCATGACATGGTTAGTGACATCACTGATGACATCACTGATGACATCTCAAATGACATCACTGATGACATCTCAAATGACATCACTGATGACATCTCAAATGACATCACTGATAAAATCACTGATAACATCTCATTTGACATGACTGATCACATCACTGATGATATCATTCATGTGATAATACCATGAACCTCTTCAGACTCTAATATAACCTTAGATACAATCAGTGTAAACAGACAGTCACAGACTGTCACTCATCCATGGAGTTACTCACACACCTAGTCAGTCATGCAAAAAATCAATCACACCTCCATTTTCTCAACTATACAGTTATACACACCTTACTTATTCAAACATATACTAACACATATTTACTTTACTCTCTTATACAATCCCTGATACATGTTCACAATGATCCATACAGCCACTCACACATTCACTGGCTCTTATGCACAGTTATTTATATATGTCAACTCTCACATGTACTGTGTTTTACATATGTACTAACTTTGACATGTAGCTCTGAGATATCCATTCACTCACTAATACACTCATGCACAGTCAACCGCCCATACAGCTGTTTCCACATGCACTTTTGAACCCATACATATAGTGAATCAACTACTCACACATCTATGTACAGAGTCACACACCTCCCAGCCACCCATACACACACACTCAGTTTCCCATACAAATGCTTGGACAACCAATGAATAACCCATACAGTTACTCATATAGCTACTGATCAACATATGCAGCAGTTTGTAGAACAACAGATATAATGATGCACAAATTAAAACAGTTTAGTCACTAACCCATGCACTCAGTGAGACACATTTAATCACTCACTCATACAGTCAGTCATGCACCTACTAAATCCTTCATCCAGACACTTATACATCCACTCATTCTTCAATATGTAAGACATATTTTAACTTTACAGAAACATACAGTCACTGGATGTTGTCATCAGTGATGTCATCAGTGATGTCATTTGAGATGTCATCAGTGATGTCATCAGTGATGTCACTAACCATGTCATGAATGATGTAATATGTGACATCATCAGCAGTGGATTGCGGGTGCGCGATATATAGTTAGTGGAACTAACTATATATGAAATTTCAATGGTTTTGTGTGAGTAAAATAAAGTTTTGAAAAGGCTAATCCCTAACTATATATGGTCTATAACCAATGGTTTTTTCAGTGAATATATATATATATATATATATATATATATATATATATATATATATATATATATATATATATATATATATATATATATATATATATATATATATATATATATCTCACTCCAAACTCCACGATGCTCTTCCTTAACACCAAAACGGAGAAACGGACTCTTTCAATCAAACCAGTCGTAGGTGAATTTTTATTTTGAATTTATGATGAAGTGCATAGTGCTGTGCCTCCAAAAAATACCAAACTCGTTTCGGCGGACTCCGCCGCCTTGCTCACCGGTATACACTTTGAAGTTTCCCCTTGTTACATTTAAAAAGCCCAGTTAACCAATCACATTGCGACTTAGCCATTGCATATAATTCATTGACATAGAAAGTTGGACTTGCCCTTGAAAAACATTAAAATAAAAACTGACTTGTTTTGTTTACATTACATGTTGATATGCAATTGTTTATACACTTTGACTATATACATACAATGGTTTAAATAACTTTTAACCCTCTATTTCCGCATAAATGCTTATATTTCATTTTACAAATGTCAAATACAATATTTTGGTCATTACAATTGTAAATCAAGGCCGTCTAAGTAACCATAGTTGTCGTTGTAATTTTCACTATAATATGTATACCAGCATGAATTGTGTTCGGGCTAGTCATCTTTGTATGTCCTGTTAAATACATCTTCCTAGTCTATGGGCAGTCGAGATGCACGTGTTAAAGTGCAAGTGCCTAAACCGTGCTTTGAAAACCCCCAGCCGGTGGTTTAATTATACTAGTTCATTGAATTTCATTTATAGGGGCGGGGTAGAGGCAGAGGTAGCTATCATTATTTGTTTTTCAATCACTTTGAATTTAACAGTACAAATACTGCATTGGGTGTGGTTAGGTATTCCGACTCCAGTTGTAATTCTTTGACTGAGCAGATAATATTTATCGTATCAACGTGATCAGCGGTCAAAAACAGCCCATGCAGTGGTGCTAAAAGACCGAATAAAACCATAAATAAATTCATGATAAAATACAATCATCTGAACACCAG
The DNA here is from genome assembly GCF_964263255.1 of Lissotriton vulgaris. Classification (NCBI taxonomy): domain Eukaryota; kingdom Metazoa; phylum Chordata; class Amphibia; order Caudata; family Salamandridae; genus Lissotriton; species Lissotriton vulgaris. The sequence continues at coordinate 764,677 of NW_028241013.1, forward strand.
GGCAAAAAGCTCAAATTAACCCCTAAAAACATTAAACACTTATAAATATCTGAGTTAAAGTAATGAACTGTCCTATCCATTGCATGTTATGTGATAGTTGTCCATGACTTCCGTACAAACCATACATTTATACTGGTATTATTTAAAGGAAGTGGTGTAGGTCTTCACAAATATTCATCTCTCTCGGACTTTTTGTATGGAGTTCCAGGATGTACTTTGTCTCTAACTGGTCTTGTAGTTTTTCTCTATTCCCTCCCCTTTTACTGGGTAGTACACTATCTATTACAAAGTAATGTAATGCATTGATATTATTGTCATGATGTGATTTGACATGCCTGGCCACCGGATATGTAGGATCTGAATTCACGGTGGCCCTTAGGTATTGTAAAATTCTAGCGTGTACTTGTAACTTCGTGCTGCCTACATACTGTAGGCCGCACTCGCATTTAAGTTAATACACGGCATATTCTGTCCGGCATGTATAATTTCCCTTGATTTTAATAGGAATATCTGAAAATGCGCTCGTGTAAAATTTAGTATTAACACCAAATTTACAGGCCCTACATGTACTACACTTCGAGAAGCCATTTTTAGTGGACAGCCAGTTCTCTTTGTGAAACATTTCTGGACTTGTTTTCACCAGATCACTACTCATGGAGTATGCTTTTCGATAGGTAAAATTCGGTTTGGAATCTAAAACATTGCTAAGAACAGTGTCTGTTAGTACTATTGGCCATTGAGCGTTGATGATTTTTTGTATTTTCTGGGATTGCCTGCTATATGTAGTGATGAATCTACACGGGTTCTCAGTTTTAACTGTCTCAACAATCTCATTGGATGTATGTGTGAGAAGAGTAGAACCACTAGTGGAATTGGGGATAGGTCTAATTAAAGCTGATCTACTTTTAAGATTGGCCTTACTCATAGCCTGATCTAGCTTTTTTCACTATATCCCCGCTCCATCAATCTACATTTAGTGGATGCTTGGGCTTCCTGTAGTGCTTTTTCTGTAGTACACGCTCTGTGAGTTCGCAAAAACTCGCCATAGGGCAGGCTGGCAATTGTATGATGTGGGTGAAAACTGCTGGTGTGCAACAACGTGTTGCCAGCCGTTGGTTTCTGATACAAACGTGTTTCTATCTTTCCTTGTTCAATATAAACTTTTATGTCTAGGAAACTGGTAGTTAGGGAAATAGTTTGGGAGGTGAACCTGAGATTAAGATCGTTAGTATTGAGGGTCTCAACAAATTTTTGTGCATCATTTTCAGATCCCTTTCAAACGATAAAAACATCATCGATGTATCTCCACATTTGTACCATATATTTTTCACACAAAGCCCGGTGTTCTCGCATGAGGAAATGCTCCTCCCACCAGCTTACATGTAAACATGCATAGCTGGGGGAGAAGCATGCCCCCATCGCCACCCCCTGTTTCTGTCGATACGCCTTTCCATCAAACAAGAATAAGTTATTATGTAGACACCAATGTATCATGCTTATGAGCATTTTGTTGTGCTGATATAGTTCGATGTCCCTACTTTTTAAATAAAAACCGATGGAGTTGAGACCATCCTCATGTTTGATGCAGGTGTAGAGGGAAGCAATGTCCAATGTTAAAAATAGATATCCTTTGCACCATTTCAAATTCTCCAGTTTTAAGAGAAAGTATTGTGAGTCCTGTAGGTAAGATGGTAATTTGACCACAAATTCTTGTAAAAAGTAGTCTACATACCTCGAGGCATTTTCAAACACACTGTTAATGGCTGAAATAATGGGCCTTCCTTGCAATGGTTCTACTCCTTTGTGCACCTTCGGTATTAAATAGAATGTTGGTAGGGTAGGATGTTCTTTGAACAGAAATTTAAGTTCATCTTTTGTTCATCTTCCCTTTGCCATTTTAGAAGGTCATTTTTATAATCTCCATTGGTTTTGCGCACTTTACCTCCATTGCTTATTTCATAACAATTTATGTCATTCAGGTGTCTGAACGCCTCTATTCTGTATGTTTTCTTATCCCACAGGACAATATTGCCTCCCTTATCCGCTCTGTTTATAACGACTGAGTCAATATTTTTCAATTTGCTCATTAATTGGAAGTAAGCCTTATCCTTGTTCTTAATTTTGGTCTTACTCTTGCATGTGTTCCTGTGTAAAGTTTTTAATTCATCCGTTATTCTTTTGTGAAATACGTCTATGGCATCTCTGGGCATTGTTGGGACAAAGGTAGAGGGAGCTCTGAATGGGATGTTACCTGATGCACCCATCCCGATATTTTCTAATTCTCCCAACTCCTGTGTACTCAGAACTTCCATCGGGTCTGCATCCTCCCTTAGATTGTGGAGTGTTTTATATAGTGGGATCTCCCCCACCGTTAGACCTCCTTCCCCACTGAGTTTTGTTGTGGGTATCGTTGTCTTATTTTGGCCATGATTTTTGAAGGTATAATACTTTCTTAATTTCAATTTTCGAATAAATTTGTACACATCGACTCGAGTCTGTACAAAGTTGAAATTTCTTTCCGGGAAAAAGCTAAGTCCTAGTGCTAGCAGTTGTGTCTCCGCTTCATTCAGTTGGATATCGGTTAAATTGATAATGGTTTGATTCTTTGTGGCAGTTACTTGTGCCAATTGCGTTTCCATGGTTGTCCTATGCCTCTTCCGCTTGGAACATTTCCTCCGCTCCCGTCGGCGTTTGTTCTTTTCGCTATTTGAGATCCTTATTGATTTCGCGGTCGAAGAGATTGAATTAGCTTTCCTGGATAAAATCCATCTCTTCCGCGTATGATAAAGGGCCCATGGTGGCTGACCTGATGCTTGAATCACTGCCTTGGTCGGAATCATTATCACTAGAAATGACACCTGCTTCAGAGCCTGACATCTCATTGTGTGTAGTGGATAGCTGCACATTGATATTAGATCCACTGGTAGCACTTTGTATTGCTTTGCCCGCCTTTTGTTTTTTCACCGTATCGTATTTCCGCGATAAAGTAAACACCTGCCCCAGTTCATAATCATTTTTGTCTCAGGCAAACTTCCACATTTTTCTAGCTTTAATTGTTTCTTCATGCTTTTTTTGTTGATCATTGATATCCTTCATCGTTTTATCAATCATTTCTTTATTGCTGTCACTTTTAAGAGCGTCAATTTCTCCCTGGATGTGAGTAATTTGTTTTAGGTCAGCCTCGCAGTCTATTCTGGCATATTTAATGAGGAGGCTTACTAGGCGCATGGACGCCTCCAAATTACTTTCCGCCCAGTCTTTTAGCAATGATGGGTTCGGTTTCTCAAAACTTGGCACCAACATGATCCTCAACCCCCGTGGCACTCTTCCTGCCTCGTGGTATTTTTCCAGGGACTTCACTTCCCACCACTTTGTTAACTCACTTTTGTGGTGTTTTTCCAGCAATTTAAGTAAATTTCGAATATTAGGATGTTGTTCAGTTTTTCCGTACTCGCACCCATTTTTTTACTGATAGTTGGTTAGTTTTGGAAAAGCTCCTCTGCCTCTATATCCCTGTCTTTAAATGAATCTTCCATATTTGGGGCACAGCACTGTCACGATATTAACTCCAAATCACTTATATCTTCGCCTTTGTTGTTGGCGAAACACCTTATACACAACTGATTATATCTCCCCTCCTGCTGCTGTCAGTTTAAACACTCACATTTATTGTGGGGTTTCTGGCTCTGTTACCGTAAAATCTGACGTCGCCCGCCTAGTCCTCCGACTCACTGGGTTTCGCTTTCCGTTATGTCGCAGAGTTCCTCTTTTTTTCACGTTAACAACTTAGCAGGGGGCTGAGACCAAAATAGCTTCCGTGAGCTCGTAGTCCCAGGTCAACTTGTCACACGATACTCAGCCTCAAATTGGGGAGGGGTCCATTGTCGTCAAGCCAAGTCGAGCTTTCTCGATATGCATCTCACTCCACGATGCTCTTCCTTAACACCAAAACGGAGAAACGGACTCTTGCAATCAAACCAGTTGTAGGTGAATTTTTATTTTGAATTTATGATGAAGTGCATAGTGCTGTGCCTCCAAAAAATAATAAATACACTTTGAAGTTTCCCCTTGTTACATTTAAAAAAGCCCAGTTCACCAATCACATTACGACTTAGCCATTGCATATAATTCATTGACATAGAAAGTTGGACTTAACCCTTGAAGAACATTAAAATAAAAACGGACTTGTTTTGTTTACATTACATGATGATATGCAATTGTGTATACACTTTGACTATATACATACAATGGTTTCAATAACTTTTAACCCTCTATATATGTATATATATATATATATATTGAGTAAAACACTCCTGATTTGCATGTTGCAATCAACAGAGAAACAGACGCTTGTTTTCTTCTTGAAGCAGGTATTTTATTTCAAATTTTTCATGTGAACTGCAATGTGCTGTAATCCAGTCGCCTTGCTCACTGGAAATGAGTGACCCAACAAAATTTAAAACACCATCTACCAATCCTGTGTATGGAGGTCACATGGCTACTAGATAAACATGGAAAACAGACTTTTGAACTCCACGCTATATCTAACATAGACACTGGTAAGGACCTAATGCAAAATATAAAAACAACACTATATCCAGAAATTTAAAACTGGGTAATAGAAATGTCACAATTATTTGAAATTTCATGCATAATATCTGTACGAATACATAAGGACAATTGCATTTTGAAAATTGTCATGATGGCTTCATATGAGCGTATGTATAGAAATCACACCAATATATAAATAGTCCCAAGAACAAAACAAATTAATAACTGCATAATGCGAGGTTTGAATTTATGATTGGACCTGAAACATATGATACTAATTCACTTTATCAATGGGATTCATATATATAACCTACTGGCGGTCGCCACTAGGTAGTTATAGTTAGGACCTAGTTTCCAAAGGAAATCCACAACATTCTATTTGGAATAGCTTTGGCACCGGTGGACAAATCTTCGTGAATTTCTCCAAGAAAATGGCCTGCTCCGCTCCACTCCTTCCCTGAAAGTTTGGGGGTGATTTGTAAAGCGGGGGCTGAGAAAAAAGGGGGGTCCCAAAACGTGTTTTCCCCAAGCAAATTTCCATAGGACATTTAGCCAGGGCTACAGCCCGAACGGCTGAACGGAATTACACCAAATTTGGCAAAAAGGTAGAGTTCTGTTCGCAGATCACGCTTTTTGTTAAATGGTGTAAATCCATTTAGTAGTTCCTGAGAAAATTATAAGTAAAATCATAGATATATCTATAGGGGCTTACCGTATGCGTACGGTAAGCGGGGTACGTGTATGGTGCGTACGTGGTGAATAGGAAAAACAAATGAAAGTTTGCTTTAATCTTAATCAGCCCCCATGGGGGCCAAATCCCGAGGGCAATTTATTTTTCTGTAATGGGGGCCCAGAGGGGCCCCCCAGCCCTGGGGATTGCCACCCCGTGGCTTTTTTGAAAAGTATGTGGGGGCTCACGGCCCCCCGCAGCCCCGGGGACCGGCCCCCCCTGGGGCTTCAATTGCATTTAAAAAAAAAATCCTGTGTGGGGGGCTCAATCCCCCCCACACGTCCGTGATGGACCCCCCAGCCCCAAGGACCACCACCCCCTGGGGCTTTTCAATTTTGGGAGGGGGGCTGCGCTGCCCTCCTCCTGGAGCCTTGTTGTGCCCCTGGGGACCGCCACCTCCCCAGGGCCGGCTCCTGCAGTGTCCCGGGGTGCCTACCCCCGGGACACTGCTGTTTGCTATGGTAGGGAGGGAGCCTCATGGCTCCCACCCTACCATAGCAAACTGCTTTCTTAATTGAAAGAGAGAGCAGGAAACCTTCTCTCTCTTTCAAATAGGAACGCAGATTGTTTTTCGTCAGAGAGAGCAGCATGTTAGCTGCTCTCTCTGACGAAAAGCAATGCCGGATCCCGAAGGATGCGGGGGACCTACTGGGACCGTGGGAGCATTGGGGCTCCCACCACAGTCCCCAACGTTATATTTCAGCCCCGGGGTTGGGGTACCGGGGGATTATAAAAAATTAGTAATAGAGGCTATTTTTTTTTTACAATAGATTTACCGTGCGGGTACCATGCTCGTACGTACGACGTACGGTGCGAAGTCTGTAAGTCGTCCCGTAAGCCTACGTAAGCAAGAAAAAGTAAAATCATTTTAGATATTTATGAAGTGTATGTGTTTAGATGTTGGGTGGCTCTAAAAAGAGCCCTTGTGTTTATTGGGAGATTTTAGTCCCTACTCAAGTAGGTACCGATGCAGAGTCTAAAGTTCATGAGGAAGACTCTGTTCCCTTCATCTGTAAAATGTACAGCATCTCTCCTATAGATGCCTTGCATATTGAAACGCAGATTGTTGTTGTAAATGGACCCCATTCTATAGTCTCGGAGAAAAGCAGAAACAGATTTATTCACGTTTCCTAGCTTTCTCAATCTGTGGACAAAATTGATTGGACCAGTTCCATTTCTGTCTTTGGCATATGTTGGAATACACAAAGGCAGTTTGGGGGAAAAGTGACATCAGCTCTCAAAAGGTGTCCTTCATGAGCATTTACAGACCTACCCCAGTCAAAGTGCCTAGGTCATTGCCACCACAGTGCACAATTATGAGGTCAGGGTGTTGGAGATGCATAAAAGATTTCACCAATGGCATTAATTAGTGACACTTTCAGCCGCTCTGTCCAATCCATTTAATGTCTACAATTGGTAAACCTCGGTCTTTGTGAATTTCTTTCTGTTGTGCGTACCTTTCACTCCAGAAAATATAGCTGTGTTCCACAATCCACACTGTAAGCATCTTGAAGAGAGGTCTTGATGCACTCAGAAGGTCTCTGTAAATGAAAGGGCAGTTTGAAGGTTTTTTTTCTAAAATGGTGGATAAGTGGAGTTTTGAAAAAATGCAAAGAAGTGATTGGTTGTTTGTAATGTTATTAGCTACAAAAATAGGGTGCAATTTTCTGTTTTTTAAAAGCCTGGTATTTATTGGTTAAGAAAAAGTGATAGAAAAGAACTGGTATATTGACAAGTAAAGCACACTTGCTGTTTTGATTTGCAACAATGTATGATGAACTATTCACCTGTGTTGTCAGTTAGGTGTTCCCTGAAGTGTTTCTATGGTAAATGGCAGAATGTGGCATGGGGGAAGGGTTGAAAGTTGTGTCAGTTGGAAAGGGTTCACAAGTTCAAGTAATAGAAAAGTGTGTTTGATTTTTATTTAATGTGGGAATAAATGTAATGTGTTATTTATTTGTATATGTGTGTAGATTGAGTGTGTAGATTGACAGGAAATATTTGCTGTTTGTTATAGGACTTCCTGACCACCTAGGGCTGCTTAGTGGGTTTTACTATGGTCCCCAACGTGAAAATATATTTTTTTCTTGGTTAGGTACGCTCACGGGACGACTTACAGACTTTGCATCATACGTACAAGCATGGTACATGCACGATAAATCTATCGTAAAAAAAAAAGCCTCTATTAATTATTTTTTATAATCCCCAGGGGACCCCATCCCCGAGTCTTTAAGTATATGTTTGCGGGGGGGCTCATTGCTCATTGCCCCCCGGGGACCCCCACCCCCGGGACTTTGATTTGAATTTTAAAAAAAAGAACATCCTGTGTGGGGGACTCAAGCCCCCCCACTCGCCCCGGGGACCGTCACCTCCCCGGGGTCTTCATTGTTGGGAGGTGGGCCACGCGGCCCCCTCCTGGAGCCTTGTGGTGGCCCTGGGGACTGCCACCCCCCCCCAGGTCCAGCTCCTGCAGTGTCCCGGGGTGCCTACACCCAGGACACTGCTGTTTGCTATGGTAGGGTGGGTGCCTCGCAGCTCCCACCCTACCATAGTAAACTGCTTTCCTATTTGAAAGAGAGAGCAGGAAACCTTCTCTCTCTTTCAAATAGGAAAGCAGATTGCTTTTCGTCAGAGAGAGCAGCATGTTATCTGCTATCTTTGACGAAAAGCAATGCCGGCTCCCGAAGGACGCGGGGAGCCAGCTAGGATCGTGGGGGCTTTGGGACTCCCCCCACGGTCCCCAATGTTATATTTTAGCCCCGGGGGATGGGGGTCCCCGGGGATTATATTAATTAGTCATAGAGGCTATTTTTTTCAATAGATTTACCGTACGCGTACCATGCTCGAACCTACGACGTATGGTGCGAAGTCTGTAAGTCGTCCCGCGAGCGTACCTAAGCAAGAAAAAAATCTATTAAAAAAATATATATGTTACAGATATCTATGAGGTTTATGTGTTTATGTGTTGGTTGGTTCTAATGAGACCTTGTCTCTTTATTGGTACTTATAAATTAGTACTTATGCATAGTTCAAACTTGTTGAGGAGCAGTGTTGTATAGAGTGCTGAACTTTTGACCTCTGTTGACAATTCACTTTTGCATGATCTGTTGGGGGAAGGTGGAAAGTTATGTCAGATGGAAAGGTTTGAAATGTTGAACCAATAGTAATGTTGTTTGGTTTTGAGTTATTGTGTGAAGGAATTTGATTTGTTATCAATGTGTATATATGTGTATGAGAGGGAAAATGTGCCATTTCTTGGTTCCGGTGCAAGCACTGAAGCAGAGAGATTCTGTATAAGACTATCTGCTGTGTGAGTGCCTTTCTTCTTAATCTACCAATCAGTTTGAGAGGTGAGTTGATAACTTGTAAGCAAATGTATGTGGTGCATTTTATTTTTATTAAGAGTAATGTGTTTATCTTTGTAAAGTTTGTAGAATCATATTCTGAGTTTGTCTGCATTTGGATAAATATTGTGATAAAATCATTTGGTAAGTTAATGTGTTTAGTGAGTCACCTTTGTGCAATAAAGTGCAGTTCCAAAAAAATGTAGAATGTGTGCAGTCACTTTTTTTGTTATAGAGTAGTTAATAGTGTTTTTTTTTAGAATAGAATTAGGCTTGTGTTCTAAATGTACAATTTTGTAGTCAGTATACATAGACTGCTGCATACACTCTTTGGCAGATTTACAAGTCCCTTGGGCTTCTTTCTTGTTCTATTGTGTCACATTTTTGGATGTAATGTTGGCAAAAAATAATGCAGCAAATTGGAAATGTATTTGCAAAATGAGTCAGGGTTGTCTACTGAAATGTATTAGGTATACACGTGAAATGTGTTCAGTCACTTAAACGTTTTAGTGCAGAAAATGTGTTTTGGTAAAATGTATAGTTTTAAATATTTTGCCCAGAATCACACTGAGTGTCTACGTACATTAAGGAATTATAGTTGCCTCTTTTTCACTAATCTCTCCTCTCTCTCCTCACAGTCTACCACTCTCTGCTTATACTATCTCCTCTGTTCTGATGTTTCCCCTCTTTCCTTATTCTCACTTGTCTTTCCTCATAGTGCTGCTTGTTCTCATAGTCCCTTCTGTCCTCTTAGTCATTGTGTCTTCTGTCTCCTAATGCTCCTCCTTCTTTTTATGCTCACTCCTCTGACCTCTCATTCCACCCTCTCTCCTCATACCTCCCTCTTACCAATTCCCTAGTCAGTGTACATAGACTGCTGCATACACTCTTGGGCAGATTTACAAGCCCTTTGGGCCTCTTTCTTGTTCTATTGGGTCACATGTTTGGATGTAATGTTGGCAAAAAATAATGCAGCAAATTGGAAATGTATTTGCAAAATGAGTCAGGGCTGTCTACTGAAATGTAGTAGTTATACACGTGGAATGTGTTCAGTCACTTATACGTTTTAGTTTAGTAAATGTGTTTTGGTAAAATGTATGGTTTTAAATATTTTGTCTAGAATCACACTGAGTGTCTGTGTACATTAAGGAATTATAGTTGCCTCTTTTTTTAATAATCTCTCCTGTCTCTCCTCACAGTCTACCTCTCTATGCTTATGCTGTCTCCTCTGTTCTGATGTTTCCCCTTTTTCCTTATTCTCACTTGTCTTTCCTCATATTGCTGCTTGTTCTCATAGTCGATTCTGTCCTCTTAGTCACCCTTTGTTGTCATTGTCTCGTCTGTCTCCTAATGCCCCTTCTTTTTATGCTCCCTCCTCTGACCTCTTAATCCTCCCTCTCTCCTCAATACCTGCCTCTTAACAATTCCCCAGTCAGTATACATAGACTGCTGTATACACTCTTGGGCAGATGTTCACGCCCTTTGGGCCTCTTTCTTGTTCTATTGTGTCACATGTTTGGATGGAATGTTGGCAAACAAAATGCAGCAAATTGGCAATGTATTTGCAAAATGAGTCAGGGCTGTCCACTGCAATGTAGTACTTATATATGTGGAATGTGGAATGTGTCCTTATAGTCTCCCCTGTTTTCATATTCTCCTCTCTTTTTTCTTACTTTTCCCTGTGTCCTCATACTATTTTCATTTTTTATATTTCCTTTTGTTCTATAATCGTTCTCTTTGTGTTTGTCTTCTCCTGTCTCTCTTCATATTGTTTTTTCTGTTTTTGATAATTTCCCTTTTCTTCTTATAAATAATAGTGTATTTCATATATTTATTTTTCTAAAGTGATATATATTTTTTGAATTAGATTCTTTTGATCAACACTGAAAAAAGTCATCATGCCTTCAAAAACTGAAAAGTGAAAGAACGAAAGAAAGCAGTTTATTTAAAGAGAATTTATCTACAACATTTACCTGAAGAACAATGTGTTAACAAAAAGAAAAAAGTCCTGGTAAGAAAACAAAGACTTTTCTGCGAAGATTGTTAACCACTAACAGTAGTGTGCGCAAAGTAAAAAATAGTATCACTGTTTCTGCAACTAAGAGAAAAAAGAAGAACCTTGGAAAAACTTGTTCTGAAAAAAACTTATATAGTAAAAGGAGGAAAACCCAATATAAAGAAATAAGGAAGAAGATGTTCTATGATAGAGTTTTATAAAATTTGACTCAGTTAGTAAAGAATTGTAAAAAGAAAACAGCATTTTATAAGAAGAGGAAATGTATTGAAATATAATTGAGAAAGCTTTTGAATTAAAAAAGGCACAGTTTGTTTTAGTAATCAATAGAATTCGATCACTAGATAAGCCAATCCATTTAATGAAGGGCAAAAGTAAGTGGAGAAGAGTAATTAATCGAAGTAATTTTTCTGAAGTTTTTTGGGGTGAATGGAAACATAGTTCAAGTTCTGAGCCTTTTTTTAATGAGGAGAGTTATCGTTAGAGAAATGATTTGTTGCATGCAGTTGAGACTACAGGTCGTGCTTATGAGGTTAAAAATGGTTGTCCTATTGAGAAAGAGAAAATTGTTCCTAGAAATTTAGAAGAGGTGTTAGCTGATGAAGTATTAGGGAGAAGGCCTAAAGCTCCAGTGTACACTTGGAATTGTAGTAGTATTTGTAGTGTACGTCAGGAATCTATTGATTTTTTACGCAATTTCGTTCGTAACTTTTTTTGTTAGGCGCCTTGATGCCTTCGGGTTTTAGTTGCGCAATATAAAATACTTTTCATTCATTTTCTTTCATTCATTCTAACTATACTAAGAAAAGTGTAAAACAAAAGACTAAGATGTTGCAAGGATTAGACCCTTGCAGAGTGAGAGAAAATGCTGGTTTGCAAGGTAATTCTTTGGCTTGTCTTTCTAAATAAGTATGTAGAAGTGTTTTTCACCATTTCAGGATGTTGGCAGCACATCATACTGAAATGAGGAAATTAGTCAGAAGGTTGTATTATGCAAAACGTCCAGCTCTAATGTTAAAAAAGTTGAACAGTGCTCTTTTACATGGATCTGTATCAGATGTAAAGAACGTTTGTGATGAAATGCAGGTTAGTTACTTTGGTCCTGAAGAAGACAGTGCAGAAATTGATACATCAGTAGAAGGAAATGTAGAAGAGAATGTACAACATTGTAGTACAGAAAAATTTGAACAAGAAATTACAAAGTTCAAGGTGATTTCAGGTGAAACACCAAATTATTCTTGTATTTGTTGTTGACGTACTCATTATAAAAAATCAGACTAGGACTGTTGATCTGTATTTAAAATGTGAAAAGAAAAATAATAAGGAGTGGATGAAATTTGTAACTTATTTGTTGCTAGAGAATAGTTTTTGATTTTGGTTCTGATCAGCATATTTGTAACTATTGTTATAACAAATTAGACGAGAATAAAATGCCTGCTAGAGGTGTGAATAATAATTTTGAGTTGGTAAATATTCCTTCTGAAGTGATGGATTTAAATACTTATGAGTCTATTCTTATTCAATGAGTGCATCCTTTTCAGGCTATTGTTCGTATGGAGCCTAAGACAGGGAAATTGCCTCCTTCAGATTTACAGAGAGGATTAAAGGGAAGAGTTGTGTATTTGCCACTAGATTTAAAGAAAAATATTGAAACAGTTGGTGTAGAAAATGTAGAAGATGAACCTTTAGTTATTCTTGTTAATGGCGTTCCTACTAAGAGTAAGAAAATCTGGCAGGAATAAGTGGATGTTAGGAAAGTGAAAAAGGCAACGTTGTATCTGATAAAAAATAATCAATATTATAAAAATGTGTTTATGAGTGAAGAAGAAATAACTGTAGAAGATGATAGTGACTTGCCATCTGGACAAATTGAAAAAGTGGGTGTGTCCAGAACTGAAGAAGTCTACGAACATTACATGTTAATCCACTTCATTCTAAAGAAGTGATGGGGAATACTATAGAGTTATTCCAAATGAAAGAAGCAAAGGGAAGTCCCATTAGTCTATGGGAAAAAAGCTTGGAAGCTCGTTGTTTCCCACAGGAACAGGAGGGCGATATGATGACCGACCTGTGCAGATTCCTGCATCTGAATACCGGACATTAAGATTGTGTGCAGAAGATCCAAGATTTCGACAATGTATTCCGTATTTGTTTCATCTTTTGTTTGAGAGTGATTTCTCTGGACTTTCTTATGCAGTAAACCATATATTGAAAACAGGTGTACATCTGAAATATGTTTCGGCAAAGGAATTTATGGATAAAGTACACTAGAAAGATAATGTTTTGGAATCTCAGCTAATTAATCTCATGGCATGTCAGCGTGGTTCTAATGAGTACTGGTACCGTCGTCATGGAGAACTTAAATGTATGCTAAGGAACTTAGGAACTCCAACATGGTTCCTTACTCTAAGTAGTGCTGAATATGCTTGGGATAATTTACTTCAATTTCTTCGAGAGGCAAATCCAAATGTAATAAATATTGAATACAAGACACTTGGAGAATTGTGCTCTTTGGATCCAATTAATGTATGCAGGTATTTCAATCATAGATTTGAAGCTATGATGTATTTTATCACCAATAAAAAAAATCCTCCTCATGGAGAGGTTGTGGACTTCTTTTGGAGAAAGGAGTATCAAGCAAGAGGTGCTCCTCACATACACATGCTAATATGGATCAAAGCTGCTCCCAAATTTGGAACAGACTCAGATGATACTGTGTTGTCTTTTATTGAAGAATACGCTACATGTGATATACCCAAAAGCACATAGGATAAGGACTTAAGACAACAAGTTTTATGATTCCAAAGCCATCGTTGTGGGAAATACTGTTGTCGAAAGTACGAATCTAAGGACAAATTCTACACCAAATGCTGTTTTGAATTTCCACGTCCAGTAATATCGAAAGGAAGAGTGAACAGTTTTATGTCATCTTTGCGACATACTATCACAAGAAAGTCTCTTTAAAATACCTACAACTTAAGAAGAAATGAAGAGTCAAAATACATAAATGACTATAACCCAGTCATTTTGTCCATGTGGAATGCTAACATGGATATTCAATATGTTGCAGACAATTCCATTGCGGTTGCTCGATATGTAACATCGTACATAACAAAATCAGAAAAGAAGGAATTGAAGGAAATGTGGGAAGAGATTTCCCTCAAAAAGAGTCTAAGTAAGAAATTATATAGTTACAGTTTGAAGATGTTATCTCATCGAGAAATTGAAGCGTATGAATGCTCGGATCGCTTATCATCTGCAAGTCTATACTCCAAATCTGGAAGAATCATTTGGTTGAGTCTAGGTATTGCTGCAACAAGAAATTGAATATTTAGCTGAAAAGGAGCCAGAAAGTATAGATATTGTAAAAACAAATATGTTGGATACATATTATCCAAATAGAAGTCATCATCTTGAGAACATTTGTCTCTATGAAGTGCTGCAAAACTACATTTTTAAACAGAGTATTACAGAAAACATCAATAATGGTATATATGCTGTGATTGGTTCTGAAGGATGTCGGGTGAAACAAAGAAAAGGACATTTGATTAATCACCATAAACTGAGTTGCGAAACACCTGACAAAAGGGAATTTTACTATTTTGCTCTTTTGCAACTTTTCAAGCCATGGCGTTCAGAATTAGAATTACTTGGAGATTTTGAGAGCTATGAAGATTCTTTCAATGCAACTAAAGATACTATAGAATGTCCTGTTTTTGCTAATTATGTGCAAATGTTGAACGACGAAATTGAACAAGAAGCTAAAATTGCAGCTGAGATTGCTAGAGACAGTTCTCAAGACAGTCAAACTTCTGCTCTGCTAAGTCAGGATCCATTAGGAGAACCAATTATTCAAAATGAAGCAGCAACTGCTATGGAAGAGGTGGAAACAGCAATGTATCAAGCTCAAGAAGATGTAAGAAACTTAGGAAATTTGGAAGAACAACTAAATATTGAGCAGAAACAAATACACGAGCAAGTGAGAGAACAGATTAACCATGGATTACTTCATGAAAAGAAAGGCTGCTCTTGCTCATCGTTTCAACCTATCCGATTGTATGTGAGTGGACAAGCTGGAGCAGGAAAACGTTTTTTAATTAAAGTAATGTCAACTTATCTACACAAAAAAACGGACTCGTATTTGTCTTGTGTTGTCAATGCTCCAACTAGGTTAGTGGCACACAATATTAAAGGAATTACTTTACATCGTTTAGTAATGCTACCAGTAGAGCAAGAAAACATATTAGAATACCACAAGCTATCTGGAGAAGCTTGTTTTGAAGTTTCAAGATTCTTGAAGAAAATAAAACTTCTCATTATTGATGAGGTAAGCATGGTATCAAACTTAATGCTTGACTTTGTGCATTTAAGAATGCATCAAATTCTTAAAACAGACTATTACGTATTATTTGGAGGAAAACACATCATAGTTTTTGTAGATCTACTACAACGTACTCCTGTAAAAGGACAACCAGTGTTTAAAACACTGTCACATGAAGATACCAGAAAGTCTTTGAGGAGTATTGGAAATGTTAACATTTGGTAATTTTTTCAATATAAGGAACTTATTGCAAATATGCATCAGGCAAATGATGCAGATTATGGAAAAATTCTTCAAGATATAAGAATTGGAAAAGTTACAGAACATGGCAAACAAGCTTTACAGAGACGATTACTTCCCAATTTGTTTCCAAATGAAAATATATATATATATATTGTTTGTCCTCATTACGCAACAGTTTAAAGTAAGGAAGTTTTCAGGGACCCTTCTCAACTTCCCGGCATCTCTGAGAAAGAGAACCCCTTACATCCGTATACTTGTAAGGAGGAGGATTCTTGTTTTGGATTGGGGTGAGCTAGCCATTATGGCTACTCTTGCAAGCCTTCCTCAATATTGTTGCGGTAGCGTAATCATTGGACATAGCAGTGGAGTATGATGAGGAATCCAAGTATATGACTACCACGTTATATATACGTTATATATACACACCATAATTTAAGTCACCTCTTATGAAACTCTTCCCAATTATCCCAGAATTTGTATTTTTTAGAGCCTAGCTTCTTATTTTTGTCTAAGTTATACACTTTCAAAACTGATGCCAGCCATTCATTATGGGTCGGAGGGACAGGGTTTATCCATTTTACACAAATCTCCCAAAAGAATCAGTATGAAAATTAAGTTCTCTTGGGCTTTAGAAAAAGGTCTTACTACATTCATACTTGTCACCCCAAAAATAACTAGGTCCATACTTACAGAAAGTTGTCTTCCCATTACCCCTTCTAAGGTAATACCCACATCTTTCCAGAAGCCATCAAGGCTGGGACATCGCCAAAACATATGTAAGTCGTCAGCCATCTGTAAACCACATTTTGGGCAGCTCTTCACTGTGGCCCCGTTCAGTTTGGATAGCCTTTTCGGAGTCCAGTAGGCTCTATGAATAGTGAGCAAATGATTTCTTTTGAGAGCAGCAGACGTTACAATCGACCAGCATTTGCTCATAGATACTTGCCATGAATTGCTTGTATCCAGTGTCGGCAGGTCTTTTCCCCAGATACTCTCTGGAATTCAGAAGTCGTCCTCCCCGGCCGAAATTAGGGCCCAGTACCAGAAGGATATTTCTTTCAAGAATGGTTTTCTAGCCTGCATCTTTATTTCCAGGGAGATATTACCTTTCCTAGTTTCTTTGAGAGATTTGCTCCAACTCAATAGTTGGTAATATTTGAATTTCGAAAGAGTGGAGTTTGTACATTGCGATAATATTTCCCATTCAAGAAGCTTATTTTGAAACAGGAGCTGTCCCCATTCTGTTATTCCAGCAGATTTTAGAGGGATTGCTAAACTGTCCCTAAGGCAGTCTGGTGTAGTCTGAGAATCCCAAATCAGGGCCTTATCGCTATAGAAGGGGATATCTACTGTAGATCTGACACAATACCACAGTCTAGCGGCTGATTTCAGGACCTTCAATGTAGTTTTTTTAAAGAACTTCGGGTGACCGAATTTATACAAAAAGTTGCTGGTGTTATTTGTTAAATTTTGTAGGAATAATGGATAGTTTTCGTAAGAGCCCAACAACACTCTACTATTTTTAAATTGGAAGGCCCTGCAGTATTCTAGGAGGTCTGGACTAGCTATACCTCCCTGCTCCTTAGTTCTCCTTAGTTTATGCCATGCAATACTTGGTATTTTAGAAGACCATATAAAACTGGATAAATCTCCCTGCATCTTTTTTATGTTTTCTCTATTAAACTCGAGCGGGATAGCGTTAAAAATAAAGGTGAATTTTGGCAAACTTGCCATTTTTATGATGTTAGATTTACCCAGGAATGTTAAAGGCAGACCCCTCCATACTTTCAAGAGCTTTTTTACCTCAATCTCTACCCTATGGAAGTTTACTTGGGTTATTTTATCAATATCTTTTACGAGATCGATACCCAGGTATCTTATTTTTTCTTTACAGAAAGGGGATACAAAATTTTCATTCCAGCTTATAGTTTCGGTTTTAGTTTGATTTATCTGGTAACCAGATATCTTCCCAAAACTTATTAAGGTCTCTTCTGTTGTTTTAAGAGCCTCTTCTAAGTCTGAATTAAAAATCATAAGGTTGTCTGCATAAAGAGCTACTTTCTTATGCCACCCTTGATAACAAAATGGGGTGATTGAAGGGAGATTCCTAAGGCACTCTGCGATCGGCTCAATATAGAAGTTAAAAAGCAAGGGGGAGAGGGGACACCCTTGGCGTGTTCCTCTACCTATCAGGATATTATTTGTTAGGTTGCCATTAATTAGTATTTTAGCTCTCTCTCCAAATGAAAATATTGTTCCTGAGAAAATATATATGAAAATTGCAGAAAACAAGCCTGTAATCTGCTTAATGCCAACACTGCGTGAATGTTCTTTATTTAATGAAGAAATGTTAAAGTTAAAAAATTAAGAAATTATAAAATTGGAAGCTATTGATAAAATAGAACATGAAGGAATCACTATTATTTTGACTGAAAAGTTGAAGAGGAAATTGGATTCTTTAGAGAAGTCGATAAGTAAAACTGCTGGTTTAGAAAATAATTTGTATACGTCTGTAAACTGTAGGGTAATTTTACGGCGTAATTTGAATGTGGAAAAAGGTTTAGTAAATGAAGTAATGGGTAAAATTGTTGATTTTGTTAATTATGTGATAGAGATGGTATTGAATTTTTGAAAATCAAATTTGATGAAATTGCTGAAGTACAACAATTTAGTCGTTGTTCAGCTCGGTTTTTGCTTGTAAAAGATTTGTATGTACACAGAAAACAGTTTCCTATTTGTTTGGCATATGCGGTGACCATTCATAAATCTCAAGGTTTAAGTGTAGATAGTGCTTTAGTGAATATTGGAAGTACCGTGTTTAAAGAGGGTGTGTCATATGTTGCTTTGTCCTGAGTCAGAAGTTTATCTGGATTGTACTTGATTGATTTTGATGGGACAAAGTTTAGAGCAGATGCAATTTGTGTGAAAGAGTATAATAGGTTAAGAAGAGAATATGCACCCAATTTAGGTCACTATCCAGTATTTGAAAAGCGTGCGGTAGGAAGAAAAAAAAGATTTGAGAATATCTGTAGTGAAACTGTAGAGAAAAAAAAACAAGATGAAGTTGCGCCTGAAATCAAAAAGAAAAAGGACAGTGTTGAAGAGAATGTTGGTTATCGGTTTGAAAATAGTTGTGGTGTCAACTGCTATGCTAATGTAGTTGTTAATGTTGGTTTTTTTCTTGAAAGTTTGCAACAGCAAATTTTTGAAAATCGGGACGAAAGATTCTGTTCATTGTTGTATTCTGTTTATGAGAAATGTAGTAGTGATAAATGTAAAATACAAAGTGTTTCTGATATTTGAAATGTTTTGGACATATTTTCTGGCCCTACTCAATTTACGCAGAATATTCAGGAAGATTGTCAGGAATTTTTAATGTTTATGCTTGGTGTTCTGGAAGATGAAGGTATAGATATTGAAAATCTTTTTGGCCTTTCTTATAAATGGCAACATGACTGTCAAAATTGTTGGTTTACATGTAGCACTAACATAGACACTGAAAGATTCATATAGTTGACTTTACCAGACTGCGAATCAGTGTCTTTTAACAATCTAGTTAGAGGAGCAACTCAAAACATGGAGTGTAGCCAATGTAAATCAGAAATGTCATCAACATTATTTATACAAAGATATGGACAGTATGTAATTTTAATGCTGCAACGTTGTAGAGCTGATGGAAGAAAATTGGAAACTTTAATTAAAAATGTTGTAGCTACTCAACTATCAATATCAGGAAGAACTTTTGTAACTGTTGCAATTATTTTTCATGATGGACCTTCTACAACATCTGGACATTGCACTGTTTATTTAAAATGTCTGAAAGGTTGGCTACATTGTAATGATACTCAATTAGTTTTTAAGCAGCGTCTGCCTAAAGAGTTCCCAAATTCTTACCTAATATTTTTAAAGCCGGAATTTTAAGATCAAAATTTGGCCTTTCAAGATTACTGCTGTTAAGGTAGATTAGTCTGATGTTGTAGAGTATTTTGTAACTGAGGTTGAGGAGCTTGAAGGAAATCCTCTTGTTGATGTTGAGGCAGTGTTGGTGTATCATGTCGTGGGTGATGTGGCTGTAGCAGGGAACATTGAAGATCAGTCAGGTGGAGGTGCTTTGAATTGGTTGTAGTTGTTATAGGTGTTTGGCTGGAATTCTTGTGTAGAGTGTGTTGCCACAGTGTAGTCTGTTTCTTCTTCTTTTCTTTAGGATGTACTTGTAAATGTTGCAGAGCATGTGGAGGGTGTTATAGCAGTATGAGGAAATGCTGTAGACTTGTTTACACATTTAGAGGGAGGAGTTGAAGATGAATCGCAGGTTGTGTACATGGTCAGTAGGTGTTGGTACTGTTCACAGTGTAGTTGGCCAGCAGGAGTCATCTGAAGCTGAGTAGGTGGGTCTGAGGATTGGATGAGTATCTTCATGTTGTGCGAGTTCATGTTTAGAGAGCTGCTCCTTATCCACTTGGTGACGTCCTTAATTGCGTCATGGAGGTTGTTTTTTGTGGTATGTGGCTCCTTGGTGAGGAAGAGGATGAGCTGGGTGTCGTCGATGTAGGAGATGATGCTGTGGTTGAGATGGCTGGCCACTTGTGTGAGGGTGGCCATGGAGATGTTGAATAGCATTGGGCTGAGGGCTTAGCAGTGGAGGATGGTGCAAATGATGTCAGTGGTTTTGGATCAGAAGGCTGGAAGGCAGAAGCTCAGAGTTACTATTGAACAACTTTCAAACTAAGAATTTCACACATACTATTTGGCCATGGGGAAAAGTATGTGAAACCTTTAATGAATTTGTGTTGTAAATTTTGTCAGCATATATTTGTAAGTAACATTATTTATAATGGAAGAAAATAAATCATGGTGTTTTGTTATTTCAAGATTGTTTGACATACCTCATAGTTACGTAATAACTTGGTCTTAGAAAAAAACATTTAACATATGTTTTATTTCTATTTTCTAGATTGTTATTGAGATTGTTGCTTGGTTTTTTTTAAGATAATCTTCTTGATTGTCTTTTTTTTGCCCGCTGTTATGTGATGAGTACTATTGAACTCACTGTTTTTAGTGAAATTCAATATATTCTGAGAACAGCAAAAAAGGCAAATGAAATGCATTACAAATGATTTTGTGTTGTAAAAGATAAATTGTAACTGTATTTTTTTGTCTTCTACAGATGCTAAATTTATAATAATTTTTTTTTAAATTTATTATTTTGAAGGTAAGTATAACTTATTGTCAAAAATGATCGATGGGATGTACTTCTACAGAGCTGAAGTAACAGAACGTCCATGGTGTACATAATTTTGTAAAGACGGTTTGTATCTTTTAAACACATTTATAGAAATGTTAAGAAATATATACTGAGTGTACCTGTATTCTTTGCATTTTACTACAACACATCAACTACTTTGGAACTGGTAAGGTGAATAGACATTTTGTACTTTCTTTAGTATTGCATTTTATTATAATAGCTTTAGTTTTTTTCTATAGTGATAAAGAGTGACTGGTTTAAAAATGTAAGGAATTTTTTTAAATAAAAATTCATATAAGCAATTTGATTGATATAGTCATATAAAGTAGTTGAGAATGGTTTTTGCATATTATTTTTTAAAGGGCAAAATAGTTGATAAAGCTAGTTTTGTATTATGTATTAGGAAAAATGATAAAATGAAGTGTTTATGTTTTTCTAAAAGGACCAACAACATAAATAAATTCACTATGGAAGAAGAACAGAACAATATGGAAGATAGTTTTGAAATTAGTAACACTCTGATAGAGGAGCTAAATATACCTTTCATGGGGAGCAAGAATGAAGATGAAAGTATTGGTGCTGGAGATATTACCTGCGATTTTTTAGATGAAACATTGGATGTTGATTTTGTTGAAGCATTAGATGACATCGAGTTTCATAATATGACTTTTGAAATTGATAATCCAGAAAATGAAATTTCAGATTAAATCATGTTAGAAGCTCTATTAAATTATGAAATGTTACAAGAATACATTTATGATTAAAAATGTTAAATGGTTTGAGAGACTCTTCTTGCAGAATTGTAATCATTCAGCTAGTATCCAAGTACTAATGGTGCAAACTGGGTCTTAGGGCATGGACTTCTTCAAACCTTTATAGATTATGTATGCACTCTTCTATGCACCAGTAAACTTGTGTTTTATAGTTTTTATTTCCAGGTGTATATCATTTGACTTCCAGCAAAGTCTCTGTGATTGCTGATTCTGTATTGTACAGATCTATTCAACAGAATGTCCTTATGTATGCACTGTGCTAAAAATAAACCTATTTAAAATTCAGTCAGGCACTCTCCTTCCAGAACTGTAATTATCTAGTCAGTACCCAAATATTCATGGAGGAAAGTAGGCCTTAGGCCATGGAGTGCTTTAAACCTGTATAGACTATCCATGCAGTCTTCTATGTACCTAGAAACTAGTCTTTTCTATATTGAATTCCCCAGTCTGTATTATTAGACTTTCAGCAATCACTCTCACGCTACTGTTTCATTATTGTATTGAGTCATAGAGCACTATGTGCTTATCTATAAACTATACTAAAAGTGAAGCTGCTATACATTCAACCAGACAGTTTCCTTGCAGAATTCTAATCATTCAGCCAGTACCTAAGTACTTATGAGGTAAGGCATGGACTGTTTCAAACCCCTTTTGACTATGCATGCACTGTTCTATGTGTCGGCAAATTTGTGTTTTATACCTTCAATTCCCCAGTCTCTCTCCTTACACTTCCAGCATACACTCTGTCATTGCTGATTCAGTATTGTACTGAGGTATTCATCGGAATGTCCTTATGTGTGCACTGTGGTAAAAATTAAGCTCTTATAAATTCAGTAATGCAGTCTCTTTGCAGAAGTGTAAGTATACAGTCAGTACCCAAGTGTAATCATTCTGCGTTTAAGGGGCGTGCAATGGGGGTTGCTGGGGGTGTTCCCAGCAACACCCATGGCCTTTTGACTCTGCCCCACATTTTTGAGAAATCGTAAATCTGAGGCATTGCCAAAAACGTATGCCTCCCCAGGGAAGGCGTAAGAAAGGCGCAACGGGGAAACATTGTTTTATTTCTCTTCGTTTTTTCTTTTTCTATGTGTGCTGCATTCTGCAGCACACGTAGAAAAAAGAAGTCTCTTGTGATTATTTTTGTACAGAAAGGTTTCCCTAGCTGTACAAAAATAATCATCCTTGCAACACAGACACCCTTACACCATCGTGCAAAGGTACCTGCGTTGGTGCAAGCAGACCATTGTGCGCCGGTGCAAGGGAAAAGGATAGGAATGCGCTGTATCTTATAGATATGGCGCATTCCTACCTTTTTCTTTTGCCATAGGGAAGCGCAGCAGGAAGGGCTGCTACACTTTCCTATGGCAAAATCTCATAAATGAGGGCGATGTCAGTAGCCAAGTACTCATGGTGCAAAGTGGGCCTTAGGGCATAGAGTGCTTCAAACACCTATAGACTGTGCATACACTGTTCTATGCACCTGCAAATTTGCCTTTTATATGTTGAATTCCGCAGTTTCTATCTTTACACTTCCACCAAACACTCTGTTACTCTTGGTATAGTTTTCCAGTGTCTCATTGATCAGTGTGTAGTGAGGCATTCACTACATTAAAACAGTAATTAGTAGATGTACAATAAGTGGTACATCCCCAGAGATATGCCAGTTATTGTGCACTGTGACATCACCACCATGGATGCACCATATTTACAATGTGGTGCACTATGAGGCAAAAATGGCACAGATATATGCTGTATCTGTCCTGTGAAGATGGGGCATTGCTTGACTTGTATTGGAGGAGCAATGCAGCTCGAGCAATGCTCTTTGGGCCCTATGCTCATAATGCTGTGTCAATCCTTACACCTGCTTCAAGCAGGTGCAGGGTTTTGACGCAGTATAAGCCCAAAAGTGACTGAATGAAATCTTATAGATTTCACTTAGTTACTTTTAGGAGGTGCTCCTGCGCCAGAACACCCCCACCTGCGCAGGAAAGCCTCCTTCTGGCGCAGGGGTTTACAATGTGACACACCTTCCAAATGCGTCAAAGTGTAAATACCACACAACATGGCACATCTTTTGCACCACTGCTGCATCACAAAAGTGATGCAACGGATGTGTAAAACAGGCACAAGGGGGTTGTAAATCCGCCCCTAACACATAAAAACTCATCCAGGCAGTTTCACCAGTAGTGCAAATTGAAGCATAGACTTGTATCATATTTATAAGCATATGTTAAATTCAAGTGCTTTGGAGGTACTACAGTATACTATAGGTTAACACCTTATAGATATATGATATAGCACTTCCTTATAGTTCTGCACTTTTACATTCACCATACACTTCTAATGCATTAATTCATTCATTTATGAACTACACATTCATTCTGACAAACTTTTAGACACTAACATAGAAATATAGTTATTTCTTTGGCCAGTGAAGGTAGTTCTGAAAAGAAAGTTTTTTTGTCTTTTTAGTTTTGTATTTTTTTTCGATTTTTTCAAAAAGTTTTTTTTTTAACCAAAAAAATTGAACTTTTTAAACAAAAAAACTGTAGAACAGGGACAAAAAAGTAAAGATTTTTTTTTTGTTTAGGGCAACGGTGCTCCTCTTACCTCTTCACAATCAGGGCAACAGATTGCTCACCATAACAAAGGATTTCTTTGCAGTATTTGCAGTGAAAAGTGAGCTCCGAAAACTGAGGAACAATGATATGATGTGAACTGCTTGCAGGAGGTGGTGGTGCAGTTGAGGTGCTAGCCACTGCAGGTGGAGGATTCTCTTGTAAGCTTTGCATTGCCATCCTTGCATAGTTGTTGGGATGCAAGGTTTTGACATGACGGTCCATGCTTGCAGTACCGAATGAGTACTTTTTTGATGGGTCACCTGTGGGCAGTGTAACGTCACAGATTTTACATGTTACTTTAAGTGCATTCACCTTTTTCTGTCCCTCTGGAAAAGTAAAAAACTTCCAGATGAAGGCTTCTTTACTCTTTTTCTGAGGAGGCTCAATCACAAATTCATTTTCATCAGAGGAATGGTCAGATGGACTTTGAGGAAGACCAGCCATTTTGAAGATAATGCTTCTAAAGGACTTCAGCTCCCCAGAGTAGATGCTGCTCCTGAGAAAGTCCAAGTATATTGATCAAAATGGGAGGGGTCTTTCAACAGTTGGAGTAGGAAGTGTTATGAACCAATGAAATCTCTTCATTTAAAGTCACATGGCTGTGCTTACTCTTACGGTGCACTTATGGAGCTCTTACTTATGGAGCGTTTACGGTGCACGTACGATGCGAGTACGTACGACGTCCTGCCACGATTTGCGTAATTGCTTTTCAAAGAAATATACGCTTATTAAAAGTAAAAAAAACCTATTTTCATGATTATCCCAGATAATGTCTACCTTTAAAATTTACAATAAATACATAGATATATCATTTTAAACATTATAAAACTTTCGTGGGGTACGCGTACGGGGCGCTGAACAAGCGTGCATGATGTCACACGGAAGCGCTGATGCGCTGCGTAACGTCAAAACGTATTTGTGATGTATGCTCTTGTTCGCACTAAGTACGATTTACCGTACAAAGGGTGGTGCGTTCACCGTGCGCATACGGTGCAATTATCTAAAAAAAAAAGAATGAAAATGGAATTATATCGAATTGAATTTTAATATTTTGAAAAAAAAATATTAATTAATAACAAATATATTTTTAAATTTAGGTTTGTTATTATTTTACATTAAAATATGAAATCTAAATAAAAAAATAAAAATATATAAATGTTTATTATAAAAATGAAGACAATTATTATAAAAAGAAAGACATTTTACAATTTATACATTTAACAATCATCATTTACAAAACCTTTGAAATTCACTGAAAAAAACATAGGTTTCACACACGTTATAGTTAGGGATTAGCATTTAAAAAACCTTAGAAATTCAGTGAAAAAAACATAGGTTTCACACCTGTTAGCGGGACATTTCACTCATACAAAATCATTGAAATTCCCCCGTTATAGTTAGTTCAGCTAACTATAACTCGTGCGCCCTCAATTCACTGCTGATGACGTCACATACTAGATCACTCATGACATGGTCAGTGACATCACTCATGGCATCACTGAGGACATCTCAAATGACATCACTGATGACATCACTGATGACATCATCCTTCTGAAAGAGTGGCAGACCTCCTCTCTAATAGACCCTTGATACACACATTCAAAAATAGAAACTTAATTTTTTTTAAAAATGTAGATACCAATACCTGTTGGAACAACCTATTCAGTAATTCCAAAATCTACATACACATCCACTCATTCACCAACAGATCTATATAGGCACTCATACATGTACTCACTCATCATATGTACTCATACACCTATACATCTTATTACACACTGACACTCATCTATAGAGTTACTCACACATGCAAATAAACTATCAAACATCCATTTACTTGCATATACAGCTATATACCCACCACTACACTTACTTCTACAGAATCGTACACATACTTACTCTCTTAAACAATCACTTATAGAAACACATACTTATTTATACAGGAACTCTTACAATCTCTCGCTCTCACATATACTCACATATATACATCAATACTCACATATACTAGTTTAAAACATATGTAGTTACTAATTAAGATACTATTGAGACAGTCATTCACTCACTAACACATGCATAGACACACTCATCCACCCATACAGTCCTGCACACATGTTGTCTTCAAAACACATACAAACAGTGAGTCAGTTATTCATTCATCTGTGCATTAAGTAATACCCGCCACCAAACCCTACAGACACTCATTCTGATACTCAAAAAACCAACTAATAACCCATATCGACACTCATGTAGCTACTCACCAACCCATGCAGCCACTTATACACAAAGTGAGACACTGATACAGATATTTAAATATTTAAACATTACTAGCTAATACACGTATTCACTAAGATACAATTGATAAGTCAGTTATACAATCAATTAAAAAAAAAAACCCATCCATTTAGACACTTATTTACCCATTTATTCTTCCATCGACCTTTAGATATACATATATAAAAAAGATGTGTTTTTCAGAAAGAAACACATTCCCTGGATGATGTCATCAGTGATGTCATTTGAGATGTCATCAGTGATGTCATTAGTGATGTCACTGACCATGTCATGAGTGATGTAATATGTGACGTCATCAGCAGTGCATTGCTGGCGCGCGAGTTATAGTTAGCTGAACTAAGTATAACAGGGGAATTTCAATGGTTTTGTATGAGTGAAATGTCCCGCTAACTATAACATTTGTGAAACCTATGTTTTTTTCAGTGAATTTCTAAGGTTTTTTAAATGCTAATTCCTAACTATAACGTGTGTGAAACCTATGGTTTTTTCAGTGAATATATATTTATATATGGTAAATACATTTGGAGTGCAACAACAGAAACTATCACAAAACTTTGGGGTGTTTTAAATTTGGGAATGTTTACATTTGGGTGGTATAACATGGTTTACACCAGGATTGGTGTATCATGATAATAATGTGGTGGAGTTCATGAGTGGCAATTTGCACATGACACAATGGAAAAGTCATTTGTAATATTATGAATAAAAATTATGTTTACTTTACTTGATTTGATTGAATAATCATCAACTCTTTCATTTAGGAGAATGTTGTATTAACATTTGAGTTACATTTATTTGTTGCATGGGATTCCACAATGGGCTCACTGCATTGTGAGTCACATGGTGATATTTCCTAGGCTGTGGATATACTGTTTGGCCTGTGCCACAGTGAAGCTCTTTTGTTTGAATTTTAGCCCTGACGAAGTTGGAAATACGACAAAACATGTGTTGGCGTAAGCCTAGAGGCTAAGAATAATAAAGCTTCAATAATTATCAAGATCAAAAATCAACGACCGAAGATGAATTGCAAATATTGTGTTTATACTCTTGCATGTGCTTGAAGCTGTGTAAATGTTTACCAAAACCTTTTGATTTGTAGGATGATCTTGGATGGGCATCCCCCCTTTTAAGCACTGGAATATTTAGTTATTCCAAAGGATAAAGTGTTGACTGTTAAGTGAGCACCTGGAAGCCTAAAATTCACCTCTCGCAAGGAGTGACCTACAATTAACGCACCTTCTAATTCACACTTTTGTATTTTGGCAGGACTAGACCATAGAAATACACATACCCTGTACTGCACACACTTTTGGGAAACTGTCACTGGGTCCCAACCCCTAATGTACAGGCAAAAGATTGGCGGCATGTACCAGACTCTGGGAATCCTCTCCTTTTTTCACAGTCGGGGGACTCCTCGGAATTGTCTACAGTGGCGGAGTCCAACCCGGATATGTACACACCGCTCTTCAGGCCCCTTTAAGTAAGAGAGGCTGTCCGAAGAACCCACCCTCGTCATCTGCTCTGCTTCCAATGAAAAGGGGAACATAACAAAAATGACAGACTGGAAAAGAGGAAGAGAGAGAGCTGACGCGGAGGAGAGAGCCGACGCCGAGGAGAAAGCTGACGCAGAGGGGAAAGCTGATGCCGACGAGAGATCTGGCGCTGACAAGCAAGTACCCGTGACGAAGAGTGAAGAAACAAGGGAAGACGCCACGATCCCTGTGCTGACGACAAAAATCAAGCAGACCGAAACCCCGGAGGAGCCAGGAGGCCAACGTGCCGGCTCTTTCCCCAGCCATGCTCCCGGTGGAGCCAGGCTTTCACATGTGCGTGCAAAAGTTACAGAGTGGGTCGGGAGGCGGGAGAAGGTCACTGATCCCCGCCAAAGTCTCCCTGTGTCCCCATCTCCTGAGGTCACTGTCCGAAAGCACCTGCACTCCACCCTACAACTAGCTAATCTTTTTTTATTATCTCTGGACGTGTGCAATTAAAGTCACTGGGTGTCTCCTCACTCCTTTTCCCTTGTGGTATCAGGAAAAGAAAGGAATCCATTACCAATTAGGTGTTGTGTTTATTGTTCTTTCGAGGGGACATGGATGCTCCAAGACTTTTGTCGGAAGAAGCTCCCATTATCGTGAAGCCAGAAAACGATGTATCATCAGCTACAAGGATAAGACGTATTATTCCCTTGTAAACCCTAAATCCTAAAGTCACCGAAAAACAATAAATAAAAGGCAATTTTCAAACAAACACCAGTGATTGTGGAACTCTTTTTTGTCCCGCTTACAGAAACATACTACACAATTCTCCTCTACTGCACACTCTTGCTAGACCAGGGAACAAAATCACTCACCCTATGCTGCATACTCTTGCAGGCTAGGGACTAGCACTGGACATTTACCGCCTACTACATACTCTTGCAGAACCAGGGATAACTACACTATAACGTCCCTTCTGCATATCGTCGCAGAACCAAGTTCACATTCCATACAATTACCCTGTGCTGCATACCCTTGCAGGACCAGGGATAATTACACTACAATGTGCCTTCTACTGCGCACCCTCGCAGGACCGAGGTCACAGTTTGTGCACTTGATTTCTACTGTGCAACCATCAACAGAACCAGGGGCACAAAACACGGGTTCAACCATAGCCACTTCAACTCATCAAAACTCCTGCACCCTCTTACAGGAGCACAAATGCAAAATTAACAAAATAATTTGGCAGCTGACATTATCAGCAAAATTTCAGCATATAATTGCACAAAACTGTCACAATCCGACTAGACATTATGGGGCCGATTCCGATCCTGGAAAAACGCTGTACAAATTGTGGTATGAAGCGTTTTCCCTTTACAACTTGTACTTATAAGGAGGCCCCTACAACCTAGGAAGTACGATCCGTACAAATAGACGCACTCCAAACAAATTGTAAAACAAAACATACAACTCGTATATAAAAGCGATTCCGATTCGGTTTGCTCTGTACGCTACGTTCCCATGTATTCCCGGCAGCAGTTTACAACCCGGCAAGTACGATTCGTACAAACGGCACTCCGTATGGCTCTTTTTTTACAAGAGCCAAAAAGTGCCGGAAAAACCTTGTACGCCCCGAAAACAGTACGAGACAGACCCGCCCCATGCACGCGTCGTACACCCCATGAATACAGGGGTACGGTGCGTATGTACGGTGCGTACGGATGACATGGAAAGTGGGGTACGGTGGGTACATATGCGATGAAGGGGTACTGGTCGTGTAAGCACCTTACCCCAAAATCACGTATGTACGCACCGTACCCCAAAATCGCCTGTGTACGCACGTACCTCAAAATCACGTATGTACGCACCGTCCCCAAAATCACCTGTGTACGCACCATACCCCAAAATCACGTATGTACGCACCGTACCCCAAAATCGCCTGTGAACCCACCGTACCCCAAAACCGTGTATGTACGCACCATACCCCAAATCGCATATGTACGCACCGTACCCTAAAATCGCCTGTGTACACACCGTACCCGAAAATCGTGTATGTACACACCGTATCTCAAAATCGTCTGTGTACGCACGTACCCCAAAATCACGTATGTACAGTGCGTACATGCACGATGTTGGGGTACGCACCATACGTGCGCCTCGCATGTGGGGGACCCCTGTACGCCTCATACCCCTATACAACCCGAACCCCGGTATGAGTCGTACCCCCAGAACGAGTCATACCAGGGTACGAGGCGTATAGGGGTTCGCTTCGTTGCCCGGTATGAGTCATTCCCCGTATACAGGCCATTTTCCATACAAATCGTATGCTGACAACCCGGTACGAATCGTACTTGACGGGTTGGACAGCCTTATTACAAATTGTATGGTCTTATTTACAAGTCTGTGTCGTACAGCTTTTCCCGATCCAATTTGTAAGGATCAGGCCGATCTGTATGTATTTTTCCCGTATGAATCGTACTACACGGGTTGGAAGGGACTTGTACAATTTGTATGGAAAAAATACAAATCCTATTTGTTTGGAAAATAAAAATCCAGGATCAGAATCGGCCCCTATATGTAATCATTCAGCATTACATTGCATTGCATGCAACACATTTAAAAATTCACCTGACAACTTCACTCAAACTGGCACCAAAAAAAACATACTGTGGCAGCAAAATCAGCATGACATTTTCTTCTTTAAAAAAAACCCAATTCCTTCACTGTGGTGAGCGATATTTCACCTGAATATGCCACAGGGAACCCATGAAAACATATTGTGGTAGCAAAATCAGCAGGACATTAAATACAAAATAACCGATGGCAGGTAGCACAAAGTTCTCCACTTCGCTGGGCGACATCTCACCCGAATATACCAAAACTACCCAGCACTGGCATGAACCCATGAACACATGAATAATTCCTTTCTGCATTCTGAATGCACCCCAACCCATCATGGCCGCTGAATACCCACACTTTCTTCCTGTATTCAGCCACCTAGAATATTAGTCCCTTCTCTATTTCAACTTTTCTTGCAGTTCCTCCCTGGTGGCAGGCATGAAGTTTCCTCCGCTTCAAGAAATTGAACCACACAGTAACGATTCACCATGTTTTCCTTTCCAATCAGTGCTACTCACTGCTGCACTGAATAGTTCACTCATGAAATGATTCCAGCGTTCCACAACCTCCGGGAGTTGCGCTGCTGGTTAAAGCTCCAATACACACATAGGCTTTACAGTCTTTGTCTGAGTTGTGCGTGTTATCACATACATGCTTCAGTGCAATTTGCTCGCTTAGCACGTTCCTTAACACTAGTCCTGGCAATGCAGGCCCTTCAAACTTTTGGATGCATGGGCAGCCACCCGTCTGCCCGGCACTTTTTTTGCTCCCTCAAAAATACCTGTTGCTGCAGCCGCACGAAGACACTCAATGTCAACATGTGCTCACCAAGCTCCATTACACACCCTGCTTCAGCGTGTCTTTTGAATAATAAAACTCGCAGCCAGAAACTCGTGGTGAGGGCACATGCTCCCTTGCAGCTCAGCGCATGCTCTTACAGTAACTTGATGAGGCTAAATCCTCTCCAAAACAAAACTCCTGCTTCGATTCTTTGTCCGACTCAACTGCTTTCTTAGGTACACTGTGTTGACCACTTGTTCAATCCTTGTACTGATAGTACGTCACACTGCTGTTTAAATGCTGACACCAGTTGCTCGCCTGACTTAATCTTAATTAAGCTTGGTCCAGTAGCTGATTGTTCATTTCTGCGCATTTGCTAGGTCTGGCTCAAAACAGTGACTGCTAGACAGCCTCTTTGGACATCTGTTTTTTCAACAAATGATCCAGCACACATGTCAATGTATTAAAAATCTATACAATAATGGTCATTACACATAGGTCAGAAAAAGCTAAAAAAGTTCAGTAGCAGAGTCTTCTGATGTTTTTTTGAAGTATAATCTTTATTTATTTCTTCAATCCTGTAGCCAACGCGTTTCGTCCTCCTCGGACTTCTTCAGGGCTACAAACAATATATATACACATATACACACAATTAAAATATGTACCATAAGTACAATGCAAAACATTTATTTTTCTCTGTTTGCTTGTCTTTGCTCCTCAGCACTGCAACATTGCTGCTCCTTAAATGTGGGTGGGTGGGCAAAGAGTCTGCCAGTGGTGCTGCTCCCCCACTCCGAACGTGAACATGGAGCTCACCTGGGGGAGCAGGCCTCCTTGCCTATTCCGCCTAGCTGCTGCCTTGTCCCCATTGGGGGGGTTTGTATGTTGCTCTCGGGCCCCCATTGGCAGGGGGGCAGCGCCTGTTTAGCGGTCGCTTCGGGGGAGGCGGGGGCGAGGCCAGTTTTTCGCGCCTTTGCTTTTGCGCGCCAAAAGACTGCCCGTGAGCCGGCTTGTCAAGAGGAGGGCACGGCAATTGTTATGGCGCCGGCTCTTGAGCCCCCTTCATGTGCAGCCTCTGCAATAACCCTCGCACTTGCCCCATACCTCTCCATCCTTGAATTTACAACTTTCCCCCTTACTGTATTCCTCATTCTGTTAAAGAACCAACATACACGTTTCTTTTTGGTGGTCATTTGTTGGCGGCAGTTTATTTTGGAATACAATGACAACATGCATAAATTTGTACTTTGCTGTGTATTTTTGCTGTCTAGTCTCTCTTGGCCTTTCCTGGTAGTTTTTCTTTGGTAGGTTGGGTTTGGGCTCTCTTTGCGCGGGGGAGGGAGTAGCTTCGTCCCCGGAGTTAGGCCACGACTCACTACCTTGTCCGATTCTTGTTGTGCCCTGCCATCCGGCGGGGGCTGGGCTACGAGCGCCATCTCCATTTGCTATCCCCTCTCTTTGGTAGGCTGCCTCACCCAGCCATGAGGCATCTGAAGGTGAGTGGTCTTACCCGCTGCCCTTAGGTCAGCTCTCCCAGCCGTTAGGCATCCCAAGGTTAGTGGTTCAATTCTGGCACACTGCCCTCCGGTGTGCCACCTTACCAACCATTATCCGCGTAGTTCTCTGCCACGCCGTCTGTGAGGCTTCCGTCTCCAGGCGGCTCCCACCCGACTACGCTCTGTGTCCTATGACTTGCATTCCGCCATAGCCATGGCGCCCCAGAGGTTGCTCCAGAAAATTCCCATGCCTTCATTCACCAGGTGCACACCGTCTTTGACATATAATTCTGGGCGGCCTGTGTGAATGAGCCCGTGCCTGACCGTCGCCGAACCATTTGCCCTGCAGAACTTGCTCACCGTGAGGTTCAGTTTTTTGCTGGATTTGTCGACTGCTTTCTGTGAGTCTGCCCCGTGCCATTCATGCCTGCTTATTACCTCTGACCACACTATTGCAGAGTTCCTAAATGCCCTGGCCATTTCCGTGAGTTCCTTCTGTATGTTGTGAAGGAGCGTTTTTCTCCCGAGTTTTGCCAGGTCGTTGCCCCCTAGGTGGATGATCAGCCCATCCGGGTACCAAGCCGTATCCGCCCGCAGGTCCCTGAGCGTCGCCGGCAATTGTTCCCATCTCATTCCCTGTTGGCCAAACCACCTAACGCATGTGTCCACGGGTCCCCCTTTCGACTTGTGACCCCCCTGCTGCCACCAGGTCGGTATCCGGGATATGAATGAGTGCCCCACCACCCATACCAGGCGTGGCCTCCTTCCTGTCGAAGCAAGGAAAACAAGTCACTCCCAGTTAGCCCGTTGCGGGGGACCGCCCTTTCCTGATTGCTCTGTCTTGTGTGTCAGAGTACCTGGGGTCTCACATATATTCTGTAGGCCTGTGACCTCCATCTCCCTATTGCCTGAATTCCTGATTCCGTGATCCCGTGCAGTGATGCCGTCGTGGCACCGCCATGAATAGTTATCTATTGTTTCCACGACTCTAGAGATTGATTTCTTATTCTTGGGAAACAAAGTTGTCATGTTTATGCGGTTGTCAGAAACTAATCCCTTCTTGTGAATTCGAGAAAGTTTCTAGTGACCTCTGAGCTAGCTGGCAGTCACAATTAAGTTTAATATATACGATAGAGACCTAGTCGGCCTCAGTCCTACGTCTAAACCAGAGGTCTTCAAACTTTTTTAGGTTGAGCCCCCCCAGCTGAAGTTTTTTTAGATGTCGGGCCCCCCCACCACCTGTCAAAAATTTCTGAAACCTGCTACACTACATAATCAACTGCTATCCGCATATCTCAGGCCATATCTGCCAAATAATGTTAAACACTGTAAAATTGTTTAACAAACTGCAGGATTGTGAATGGATGTGGTTAAATGGCAGAGGTTTATTACACAGTTTAATTCAAAATTTTCCAAGATAAAATGTGCACAAATTTCGAGCAGGTCAGCAAGCAGCTGCAGTAGTCGTCTTCACACTGCCTGGCTGTATAAAAAATGTAAGTATCGAAAGACAAGACATGAAGCAGCTGTCCTCAACAGCCTGACCCAGCTCTGTACACACAACTTGAGGTGTGCAGCAGCTGTCCTCGACATTCTGCACCACCCAAGAGCTTAGGGAGCTGCCCTAGGCTCTCAACACACAACTCCAGGAGTGCAGTGCCTGGCCTCAGTAGATCGCACCAGCTCTGTGCACACAACTCCAGGGGTGCAGACCTTGTCCTTAACAGCCTGCATCACCCAAGAGTAGTCCTGGGCTCTCCGCACACAGCTCAGGAGCTGTTAGAGTTCCCCTTTGTACTGTGCCCCATCTGAGAGCTATTTTCAGTAGTGCATCTATAGTATATTATTGTGATGTCCAATTAACTTCTACGACTAATGACTTAATAGATGACCACCAAGAGATCACTAACGACCAGGGAGTGATGCAATGGAGGCCTTCAGGGCTGCTATGGACTCATGCAGACTGAGGATAAAAGGAATATAAAGCTGTAGGGCAGCCATGATGCTTGCAGCCATCAAGGCCAGCGACAAATTGGGACAACGTTAAAGGAAATTTAAAGAACTGGATTATTAAATTCCTCAGGAAAGCCATCAAGCCGTCGGAAATCCGAACCTAAGTAGGTACATGACCACTGTTTGAAAGAGAAAATGTCTGTGTTGACAGTTTATCACAATAAAACATAGTCATTTTAAGTTTAAAAGTATTTATTGCACAACAACACCGTGGTAAGCCAGGAAGAAAATACAGCAACACACACAAAGCTGGGAATACCACTATTAAACACAGGTGTACATAGAACTTACCATGGCATCTTAAAAACATGTTTTCAGAATTAAAAAAAATTCTAAACGATAAACTTAGTGTTACAGTGATCTATTGTGAACCAACTGGGAGTAGTGGGGAATAGAAGAAGAAAGTAGTCAGTAGTCGCTTCTGCACACCTCTCCAAGGGGTTCCCACCGAGGACTGAGGAGCTTTCCAGCCACCCTGCAGTCACAGATGAGATTTTCAATAAAGTTAATTGTATTAGCTATACTCTCCCCGAAAGGTCTCAGCTGCAGTGGGAGGCAAGCAGTCTCCTGTTTTGTGAAACCGAAAGTGAACAGATTTCTTTTAGGCAAGCAGACGCCCTGGGAAGGACAGTCTGTTAGCTTTCACATACCTGTTAGTGATTTAAAATGTGCTGAGGCGAGATCTTTCACAGTGAGGTGGCAGGCAAAGGACAGCAATTAAAGAAGAAAATTCAATAAGCAAGAAGCAAAGGGCAGGAATGAAGAAGCCCCACACTACCAAAAGGTAGTAATATATGCAGGGGCTTTATGCACGCAAAATGTTGCTGCATTTCCTGCACCTATAATGCTGTCCCCCTCATTGGTGGAATGTCAGTGGTGACGTTCCTATGTGCTGATTGGCCGCTGTTTCCCAATCCAGAAGCCCGATTTGATATGGAGGAAGAAATACCGGAAGCTAACGTACTTGCAACGCTAGACGGTAAACAAAGGTGAGATTTCAGGGTGGAGTGCGCGCCTCCCCTGAGATAGTGTCATGCCCCCCTGGGGGATCGTGCCCCACAGATTGAAGAACACTGGTCTAAACTATAGTATATGTTATTCCAATGCGCAAAGCCTATTGGGAATATAGGAACTACACTACATGGCGCCCAACGTTTGGTAAGGCGATAATTTAACGCTAGATACTAGAGTAACTCAGTCGTGCTTTTCACACAGACCCCTTTTTCCCATAAAATACTCCAATAGACGTCTGGAGTGGGTAAAAGGTTAATATTCACCAAAACTGAGTAGGACGAAAATCCTATGTATTAGTTTTTGGTTTATTCAACGTTGAAGAATACACTGTTCCAAAATATTGTGCCCCGAATCTTTGTTTCCTTGAACCTATTATGCAAAACTCTTTAGTCTGAAAAATAATGATGTCTGACAAAGAACTAGCTGCAGCTGCAGCTCAAGCGGTTTTAGATGACAGAAATAGGCCGGATAATGACCCGGATGCTATAATCATCCCGGTAAATGTAAAGAAAACTATAACTTACAAACTCATAAATAATGGGGTATCATCGAGAGGTGGTAAAGTAATCTTTGTTATAGAGGCACATGAATACCGGCAAACAGAGGTATTCTATTCATGGATTCATTTTCCTCCAGCAGACGGAGGAACACACAAGTTCAACTACTACAAAGTAGAGGAACCTCACGAGGAATATGCTCCTTATGAGGACATTGAAATTCCATTAACTTACCAAGAGCATCATCTCTGGTTCAAAGGCACCCTACAACATCAAAATCACATTACCAGGCTCGGTCCACTAGGTAGACCAGGAGATACATGGTCGGCTATACACCACATCCTGACATAGAAAATATGACAGGTAGAGAACTGTTAATACAGCTTAAACAGTTAATTAAAATACATAGACAATCGGTTCAATATGTTATGGGGACCTTAACAGTCCAATCCACTGTAAGGATTCCACAGCACCCCCCTCTCCTTGGAAACACAAATAAAATCACACCACAGACTATACAATCAGTCATTGGTAAATTGCCCACAAAGAGGGAACAAATTCCGTTCTGGTTAGCTCGGAAAATTACTCAAATAGAGGCATTATTCCCTGATAGTACACCACATGAGAAACACAGAATTCTGACAATCTGTTTACCAATTGGGATAGCACCACATGTGGAGGACTGTGACACAGTCTTTGCTTCAATCTACACAAAAACACATGGTGTACCGTCCATGGTGGTAATACCAGATATTCTGAGGCAGATTTAAAATGAATACGGTCCAGGACCGGCCTTAACTCTAGGTATGAAATTACTGAAAGTTTTCAAACAGGTCTCAGCTATATTAATAGCTAACATTAGAGGTGAAGCAGCATCCGTGGCAATCCGCCAAAAGCTAAAAGAAACAGATATTACAGACTGACCATATAAGCTTGCAAGAATTATTGAAAAATCTTATGAAGAACTAGGAAGAGATAGTTTGGGTGGGAAACCAGTAAAACCCAAATTAACAGAAAATCCTGAAAAGGTGTTTATTAAAAATAATCTCACTACTCCTAAAAAGAAGTGGGAAAATAATAAACAAACACTTCCTAAAGAGAAACTTTCTCAGTCCAGAGGAAGCTCTCCCCAAAGGAGAAGTAGGTCTCCCCAACGGGAGCCCTCTGAAAAAAGGTATAACCTTAGAAATAGGGATACTCTGAGAAAACCTGATAGATATCAAGATACTGATACTCGTTCCTCTCGTACTTTTCAGACTTCCTCGCAGAAATCTGACAGGAGAGGACGATCAGAACAGTAAGAGGAACGTGTGAAGTCCAAACAAGAACAGCACTTTCCAAAAAATAAGAAAACTCAATTCACAAAAAAGAAGGTAGCAAGCATAAAAATCAGACATGCCGAGGATCTTGAGGACACAACTCAAGAACTGGGAGCGGGCCCAGACAATGCTGGACAGCGCAGCAGAAGTCACCATAGTTCGCAGGATCCTGATGGATCATCTGGAGACAGTGGACTTGAATGAA
The DNA here is from genome assembly GCF_964263255.1 of Lissotriton vulgaris. Taxonomy (NCBI): domain Eukaryota; kingdom Metazoa; phylum Chordata; class Amphibia; order Caudata; family Salamandridae; genus Lissotriton; species Lissotriton vulgaris. The sequence continues at coordinate 802,232 of NW_028241013.1, forward strand.
TGCATCCAAGTTGAAATTGCCGACACCAGGGTTAGCGTACCCCACAAGTTATATGAAGTAACACTCCGGATGGAGGGGGACATAACTAGAAAAATAAGAGCATTCTTTTGGGAAAAGCTCTCTAAGGGATATGACATTCTTATAGCTGAACAAGACTGGCCTCCTGAATTTTTCTGGGAGTCCCCACATGGCGAAGAGAGAATTATGCCAGCCTTCTCAAATCACATTCCTATTCATAAAGAATACACCTATGCCAGAAAATGGGCTGCGGCCCAGGCTCCAGCATTATATAAAAATCACGTGGGATGGGATGAGGACTCTCCTCACCATTAAATCCAGTTACAAAATCAGCCCACTGCACAAAGGCAGTATCCAGTTAAGCAAGAAACCATATTAGATATTTCGAATGGGTTTTTCTGTCAAAACATTGCACCTGAAAGTAGGCAATTGACCGCTTTCTCAATTATTGGGACAGAGCAACAATTTTGCCGTCTCCCCCAGGGATTCAAGAATAGTCCAGGGTTATTTTCATCCAGAGTAACAGAGTTACTACAAATGTATGATGATGAGGCATTATCTTATGTCGATGACATCTATCTTACAGACGATGATTTGACCGTACACTTGAAAAGAGTGAACATCATAATACTTGGGTTCGCATCTGAAGGGTATCAATTGAATTTTAAGAATTCACAAATTGCCTACCTCAACGTCCTATTTCTAGGCTGCGAGTTATCAAGTGAAGGCAAAAGCCTGGCAGCTAACTTTCTGGAGAAATGTGCGATGCTCCAACCTCCAAAGACGCTGAAAAACGTAGTCAATTCTAGGCTTTCTGAATTTCAGAAGAACTTATGTCCTGAATTACGCAGAAAGGGTTAAACTTCTCTACGAACTAATCAAACCTGATTTCAAACCAAGTAATTGGACTCAAACACAGACAGAAATTCTGCGTTCAGTGGAAACAGACATGTTAACAAAAACGTGCGCAACCTTGTGATCGGAATCATCCCAGGGAGATGCGGATTCAAATACCTGACCTTTAATGAAGGTGAAAAAGTACCACTTGCTTACAAATCACACTTGTACACACAAGCGGAAGTGAAATTCACTTCTACAGACAAAATTCTGACAGAGGTTACAAACTGCATTAGCAAAGGAGAGAGCTCTCGCACAGGGAAAACAAATAATGATTGTTACACCTGTACCTGCTTTAGAAGCAGTGACAAAAGCAAGCATTCCCAATGCTAAGGCTTTACATCCAAGATGGATACAATGGGTTAACTCTCTTGCTGCAACAGACGTTGAATACATCTTTGACCCCTATCTGAAGACACAAGAATGCCTACAATACATACCAAGATTCTGCCTCTAGAACACTACAGATTATAATCTATACAGAGGGATCAGCACAGCCCGCAATTGGGGGAAGACAAGCCTAAAGTGCTGCGTGCGCGATTGTTAAAGGTCGCTGGTGCGAAGGCAAATTTAGACCTATGGTCACTAAAACTCAATCACTCGGAGACTGTACAGCTCAGCGAGCTGAACTACAGGCTTTTAAGATGGCGCTTGAAAACACTGATCGTGAATTCCCCACACTAATAGTGTGCGATTGGTATTTCTGCGTTGAATCTTACAACGAACACTTGCAGAGCTGGGTTAAAAACGGGTTCAAAAATTCAAAAGGTGGCACAATCAAGCATAAAATGCTTGGGGAACAAATAGTTCTTTTACAGAAAGAACTACAAAAGACTCACCTGATTCATACACTGAGTCATCAGCGTGATGACGTTCACGTTGCAGGGAATTATTTGGCTGATGAAGCCGCGAAGGCAGCTGTGCGAATGGCTTCCGTAGCTACAATTGCTCGCTCAAAAAGAGTAATAGACGGTGAAACGTTATTAGTAGTAAAAGCCTCAATGGAAGGCAATCATGCAGCGTTACCTCTAAACTATCCACTCACGTATACATACATAATTGATGAAAACTCCATTCTTTTTGCTAGAATCCCTGGAGTGGGGGACAGAGTAATTCCAAACAGGAAGCGGTGAGCTTCCTTGGTTCAAGAAGCATATATGGGAGAGGGTCTGACACATCAAGGGATCTTGAAATCTCTAATAGAATTAGAAGAGATGTACTGGTGGCTAGGAATGAGCGTCCAAGTTTACGAATTTGGAATAAACTGTGATACCTGTTACAGATGTCATAGCTTTGAGGACCACCACATACCTGACTACAGTGTAGCCAGACCAGTTCATATACCATTGCTAGACAGCATTAGGCTATCTACACACACAGACATCACCATGGACACATGGACAGATACGGTCCCACAACTACTAGGACAAGATTTATTTGGATGTGGACCCAGCGCTCGGCTGACGCCAGAACTTTTATAAAGGATTTGCAAGCCTTTATCGGCACATACGCAATCGGCACGCTACATTCTGACCAGGATCCTGTGTTTAGCTCTCGAGCTTACAAAGAGGCCATGGATAGCTTTGGCGTTGCATTGCAGTATTCTAGTCCTTTCCATCCTGAGGGTAATGCGGTAGTGGAAAGAAAAAAACGTGACATAAAGCAATCCATAACAGCTAAGGTATTAGGTTCGGGTGATGGGTGGGTCAAACATCTAATAAGTGTCCAACGCAGTCTTAATAATCTGCCAAGAAATTCTCTGGGTGGAATCACTCCATATGAAATACTATTTGGTACTAGAATGTTAATCGAAGACCTCGATTGTCAAACTTCAGTGGCGGAACAAAAACCCTTTGATGTCAAAGATCGATTGGCTGTTTTACAGGACTTAAATGAAACAAGAAAAAGTCTAAGTAACACAATGCAAAAGCCAACAGCCACTGAAGAAAAACCACCTGTCCCAGCAAGACCTGTCTGGATTCCAAGGATTGGGGATCTAGTCAGAGAGAAGATGGAGGTGAAGAAGGAATTTGGGCCTTCTTACAGAAAAGCAGTACCTGTCTTGGCAATCAAAGGAACAAGATCAGTAGTACTGCCGCCCCTTGCTGGTAAAAGGGAGAACAGAGTTATGTCTATCGACCTGGTCAAACCACAACATGTGGCCAATAATAAGTAGTAAGCCCAGTGGACTCCCAAGATGTAGCAGAAGACCAAATCTTGCTAATATCCAAGAGGTTCAAACTGAAAGACTTATCACCTTTGATAAACCTACAGTAAGAAAAGAAGGACTATATAACAAAGCCATGGAACTTGTGCCTCTTGAGACCCAAATAACAGTTCGTCAAGAAACACCTGTCTACAATGATGTAGCCTCTGACTATACCAATATGACAAAGGAAGAAGCAACTCCAAAGATAAATAACAATCCTGATGCAATTCCAACAATTGACAGAACTGCTTCTGGCTATTTTATCAACTTTGATACATTTTCTGAGGATCCCAGTGAACCTGAAGAAACGCCAGCAAATAAAACTCTCAACGAAAAAATAACTGAACTCTTTCATCAACTTGAAAAAACATATCTGGTTTCACCATGGATTGAATTTTGGATTGTGTTAGGTGTACTTTTCCTCCTGCTCTGGCTCATTCTGGTTTTATAGTTGGGAAAAATGATAGATGGAAAATACATTACAATGGACACAGCAAGTCAGAAAATCAACTTGGTCCTGAAACCTCACACATCATCCCATCGTGAAAAAAGAGACCACTCATCAGTGAACATCAGTGCCGTTCCTATACCTGGTGGTATAGCTTGGGACAAAACTGATTATGACATCTATTGCCCGGTGGAACTGCTGAAGATTCCACACCAGTTCAAGATTTCTTTAAGTGACTTTGTATCACCCAGCAAATTTTCTGATGATTGGGACTTTGAAACTGGTAATAACATGATGACAGACTAAGAAATGTCAGCTAAATTTACAGTATTTTCAAAAAAGAGGGAGGAAGGAGAAGTGATCACTTGATCGACGGGCACCGTTTACCACTCAGGAGAGTGGAAGGTCCAGTCACAGCGTGTGCCCATATCAATGGTTACCGGAGGGTTCGGCGGGATAAGGCATCAAGGATGAGTCCATAGGTCAAAACTCTAATCTCTTGTGCCTTGTCTGTATGACCTACCCTTCTCCGCCGAGCTCGAGCGGAGAAGGGTAGGTCATACAGACAAGGCACAAGAGATTAGAGTTTTGACCTATGGACTCATCCTTGATGCCTTATCCCGCCGAACCCTCCGGTGGCTGGTAGTTCTTGACAGATAGGCATAGGACAACCCCTACAGAGGTAATACACACACAAACTCACACATGACACCAGCATGTTGTAAATCACCTTTTTATAGGTCCTGATGAATCGCGGGTAACTACTGCCCACTGCGAGAAACATGTCGACCGTCTTCACCACTAGCCCCATCTAGGTTCACCTGACTTTACTCGTTGACTCCTAGTGAGCTAGCCCCCTGTTTTTAATTGCAGCCAGGGGACCCCCAGAATAAAGTTAATTCCGGTACCCTTAGCTACATTTTAAATACCCCTTTTCACTATCACATACCACCCTGCCCACACACCCACACCTCACCATAAGGCTGTTGGAAAAAGATCTCCGCCAAAGAGCCCCTCTTTGAGGTGAGCCCGTCGGGGATTGCACCGCCTCCCCGACGAGGAGCAACCGCCGATGATGAAGCATGACATCCGTCGGGGTGTGTGAGGCAAATCCATCCAACAAAATGGATGCCCTAGGGTGTTACACTTACACCTTTGGTCACGCCAGTTAGTTCTTCCCTTAGTCACGTATAGGAACAGTCCAGCAACCCCTCCTTGTTGTAGCTAAATTTACAGAACATGAATACTTACAAGGTTCATCAGATTATGAGCAAATGTATCGTTTTAATCACTATGGTCACCATTATTTGCATAAATATGCAAGCCCTAGGAATGTTTTTACTTATAATCAATGGAAACATTGTCCAACGCCACCAAAAGGCAGCTCAAAAACATTTTATGAAAAGTTTCCGTACTTCTCAGGGTTTAATGTGACAAATCCAGAAACGTTTTATTTCAAATATATAAATAAGACAGGAATGAAAACAATGTTGACCAATACTAAACAAATTTATTCTGCAAACCTTTATGCTCAGCTGTCTACATTAGGTTTCGACTTTTGAAAAGACAACATTGAGACAAAAACTGTCTGGGGCACGAAAGACTGGCAGGTGCAAGGTTTAGAAGCCCTGTTCAGAGCCTGCATTATACCAGAACAAATAATGTTTTTAAATGACACTGTTCAACAAACTTCTTGTCTTGGCCTGGCTAAGATAAAAGATTTAAATAAACCGTCTATACCTAAACCCACATCTGAGAGTAATGATACTACAGAAAAGGGGGTAGACGTACCATATATTTTAAAACACAACAGAACTAATCCTGATTGGAAAAAATGGTTAATCTGGCCTACAGACACTTATAACTGTCATGATAGATTCCTGAACAAAACACAGGGGTTCAAAAGTAACAGGCCAGATCAAAGATATTCCCAGAGACAACATCCAGGGATATTAACAACATACAGTGTAGGAGAACTATGCCTTGAGTGGCTACAGACATCCACAGTTCCAGAAATCAAACAACACTTATCTTTACTTAAAGAAGGCAATGATTTGCGAGATTTCTAAATGGGGCCTCGCAAACCACGTCAAAAACGTTTCATATACGCTGGTATATACGCTGCGTACAACGAAGCTTTGAATAAAACGCACATGGAAACTGCAGAAAGAATACGAGAAATTGATCGTAATAATTTAGAGAAAACTCTCTCTGTAGTGGACAATGGGTTAATGACTCTGTCCTCCAGAATATATTCTTTGGACAGCATTGTATCCTCTGCAATTGACATTATGGAGCAGGACTTGCTAATGTTACAATATGGCCAGTCTCAATTGCGTTCTATAATGTAGTTAGGCTGGACGTTGCAAAATCTTCGTTCAGGCTAGGTGCCATGGCGTCTAATCAACACAACTTCATTGTTTGCTGTATTTAACCTTACAGATAAACACATCTCTTTGGTACAAAAAGGAGCAGACTATCCGGTGCTGAGCATTGAGAAACTGGAAAGATTACCATTGACAGTTTCTGAGAAGCCTGTCATTGAATGGATAATACATGGCACCATTACGATACCAGTGACGATTTTCCAATTTCAGTATTGTCTACAGCATATATCAGCTGGCCTGTATGAAAGGTTGGATAAAGAATACATTAAGTTGACCTGGACTTTACCATACACACACAAATTTTGGAGTGGGGGAAAAAAGGTATTCCTTAGTGGTAAAAATTGTAAAAACTCACTAAGTGGTACGCTTTTGTGCCAAGGTATTAATTTACATGAAGCCTGCGAAGGATCTGCAAATATCTTCTCTTTCCACCTGCACGGTACACCCTCCACAGTCATAGAAACAATTTTCAGGCAGCTATCCAATGGCAGCTACATTATGCTCAATGACCACAGCTGTTGTGGCATGTTACCAGGAAAAACTTATCTCGTTTGTGTGTCATCCAGGGTCACTTGTTGTATGCAAGTATTGTATCCAAAGAGCAAGACAGTCAGGGAGACGGTGTTATGGCCTTCACTGAATATCTCTTCTATATGAATTGATACTTTAAGCAGAATGAAAGTCATTCTTTTGCAAAAAACTGTGCCACTGACCTTGTCTAAAGAAACGTATGATCTGCAAGTTGCAAGGACTTCTGCAGAGATACATGCATTATTATCAACAAACTGCCCAGTACATTTCGCAGAAATGTTAAGTCAAACCTAAATATGTCTGATACCAGTGGCATCGCACATGTATTTAAGATGATTTTTTCAGGACTATTAACACCATTTGAAGCAGTCCTTGTCATTTTTCCAAATTTTGTGCACTCTGTGTTCAGCGGTCTGCCTCTCATTTATGGACTTGTAGCAGGAATTCTATTTTTATTCCTTCTGCTCCAATATGGCAAGTCCAGTAATCAGCGATACCCAGAATACCATGGAACAATGCCTCCTTGCCATGAAGTATCGTGAGAGAATTATACACATTCTTGGCTTGGCTTGTTTAAGAGATCTGAACACAACTTGGTTTCTATCGTTCAGACCAATCTGGCAAGATTGAATCTTACCTGTTCTACGATGCCTGCTTTGCGGAGAGGAATGTGTGTTGGACATTTGTCTTACACTTCCATCAGTCCTGCCATCGGATGTCGACGCCTTGCTAGGTCCGGTAACGACTCATGCATCATGTTGTTCCCAACGGCTACCAATCCTGATGACGGCATTTATTGAGATCTCACCAGTAAGTCTAACTGAGGGTGAGATACGAGGATCAACAGTCACACAGGTACCATCTGATATGAACACAGCTAACGCGGCACTTGGCACTGACGGCAATATTTCGCATCTGTGCCCATTTGATCTACTTGATAAAATAGTTCCACTTTCACCAACTGTGGTAGACGATTTCTTTGCCAGCCTAGACAATCTTATGTTTTCTCCTGAATAACTCTTGATTCATGCACACAGAGTTCCCTGAACTCTGAAATTCGGTATTCACGTTTTCAAAACAAAGACTTCTAACTTTGGAAACTCTATTTTTCTGGAACGATTGCATTTTTTTTCTCCCCCCAAAACATTTGAACTTTTGGCACAAACTAATCTGTTTAAAGTAGAACTATTCTTAGAGACCAGAAATTCTTTTTGAACACTTCCTAGAGGAAATATTTGGCCTTATCCTTAATACTATAAATATTGACATACTATGTTATATTATGAAATGGTCTCAACCTTTTTTCTGTATTTAAGAGCCATTTTCATAAATGTAATTACATGGTTCATTCAGTTTGCATTTCAGATATGATACTTTATGCTTAGAATGACATCATTTTCCTTAAATGCGTACAGTAGAAATGCTCACATTTTCGTGTACAACCATTTCAAGTACATTTCATGTATTTTGGGGAGGGATTGTAAACACATGCCTTAGATATGTTCAGTGCTTATACATTTAGTTTATTTAACTTAACATCGTGGAGTGGGTGTTGTAAATGAATCTAGGACCCTAGTGTAATTTTGACGATTCATGCCCCTATATAGGTGTAAATTACCCGATCCTTATATAGGCATAGAAATCATTACCATACTTGGACTGAGCCTATGCAGCCCAAATACGGCATCGCTACTTCCACTAAGTTCCGAGAATCAACAACGATTTCTTAGAGAAACCCGCCTTCAGCAGCCAGGGACTTCCCCTCGCCTGAATACTAATTTATCTAGGAAATCATGGAGTTTTCACAGAAATGGGTCTTTGAGTGACGTTATTAAGTCCAATCATACGTCAAACTCGGCACCTTCAAAGTATAAATATGCCTACATTTGCCCAGACAAACACACAGTGGTTTGGAGCAGATCGACTAACTACTTGCCCAACGCCTTAAGCAGCAAGTGCCGAAGGAAGCCAACCCTCCAGCTGATGCACTGAGAGACGCTGTCTTTTCTCCTGCCGAGAAATCCAGCTCCAGTGTTTCCAGGCTACCCTTGCGGGTTGCTGGGAAATCGAGTCATGAGAGAGAGATACAAGACCTCCTTTATTCTAAGTCAAGGTACGGAGCTGATTAGACCCTTAGAATATTCTGGGATAGATCCTTGGCAGAGAAATACTAAACTTAAGCTACTCCTCACTTACTTCTTCCCTCGTACTAGACTTAGGTTAGGTACACCGGGGTAGGCGTATTTTAGGAGCACCAGTTGAGTACTTTTAGTCATTATTTTATCACTGTATGTATTTTATATGTTTTAAGGCAATTAATGGCTTAGAAACCATATCCAGCTTTTACAGTACTACTTTATAATACTTCTAGCTGTATTTCTAATAGCGAGAAGCTATCCACAAATTCTTTCCTCCAAATCCTTTCCTTGACTGCCAGCGGTATCAAACTTGCTAGCCCTGTCGCCCTGGTGGTCATTGACGCCAGCCCTGGGGAGGGCCGTGTATAAGGTTCTGGTGTAATTGCTGTGGGTGGAGGGTTGTTAGCACTGCCTGCTCCCCATGCTATCACCGGTGACCCTTCCTCAAGCCTAACATACGCTGGGCTTCGGCTCACCATTGCGGCCCAGAGCGCCTGCCCCGGGTCTATTAAATGCCATGGCATCCCGGATGACTCCCCTTCTTCTGTGCCCCCTACTGTCCTAGCTCCTCCCATGTCACCCCACCTCTCGCCCGCTGGTAAACCTGAACCTTGCAACCCCACGTTCTGCCATAACTTTGGTGCCATTGTTCTAATACATTCCGCTACATTCACGCTTATATGCTCACCCGTTGCTGGTGTGCTCGTGTTCCCCATGTCTGGTCCAGCTGCCACCGTGGAAGCTGCAGGTGGCCAGGCCATCTTCTGGGTTGATTTCTTGTGGGTTGCTGCCTCTGCAAGCTTGGCTGGCACCCTTCTTTGCCTCTTGGCAGGCTGTGCATTGTCCTCCTGGCGCTGCTGGCTGCTTGGTCCTTCCCCGCCATTCTCCCACAGGTGGGGCTGGGGCCAACTGCTTCCATGTATTTCCGATTGCCGCCCTTAGCCTTTGCAGCAGCTTGTTCAGATCTTGCTGCCTCCTGCCCCCTTTTCTCGCCATCTCTGGGGTATATCCAAAGTTGCCCTCCTGGTATGCCCCCTGGTCTTTATGCAACAAGGGCTGTCTGAGGGAAAGGGCTTGGAGGAGATGCCCCTGGCGGGGTGCTGCCACCCATGATGCACCAACCTGTACTGTCGTTGCGGGGTGCTGCCGTCGAGTTCATGCACCAAACTCCTTGATCTTTCTGTTTTGCTTGTCTCTTGGGCTTCTCTGCCCCTCCTTTCTCCTTATACGTGACTCGCACGAGGACCGCTGCCTTCGGGTCCCTGCTGTCTTGCTCAGGCCTTGGCCTTTGCTGGTATATATATATATATTTTTATTTGGATTTTTTGGGGGGGCGTGGTGCAGCCACCGAGGTCTTTGCACCAAAGGGGTTCCTTCGCCTCTCTGCTTACTCGGCCTGGCTTCTTAGCCCTTGCGCCGCTCAGACGTGTGCCTTTGAGCTCACTCGGAGACTGCTGCTGTTCGGTCCCCGCGGTGCTGCTCCGGCCTTATTTATTCTGCCTCTGTCCCTCGGCTCTGAGAGGGCTGTCACGGGTCTGCGAGTGAGGCGGTCTCGCGCGCTCATCAGCCGCGTTCTCTGCAGCCGCAGCTTACTCCCTGCCCAGCGTGTCTCTGTTGTTGATAGCAGCTGAGCGGGCTCGGGAGGCAAGGCGGCGATGGCTGCGCACCCGGGCTGTACCACAGCTCCGCCCACTTGCTCTTCCGGTCGTGCGGGCTCTGGGCAGCGCAGCAACGGTCCTGGGCTTGTACCTGCTCCACGGCCCCGCCGAGGATTTGTCCTTCTTCTTTTTTGCCGGGTGGGATCCGGTTCTTCTTTGCCGCAGTCCTTCCTCCCTCTTGCCGGGTGGGCTCCGGTTTTACAGCGATGCTGTCCTTCCTCCCTCTTGCCGGGTGGGCTCCAGTTCTCCTTCGACGCCGTAGTCGCCGTGTTCAGTCCGTGGCTGCCGACAATTCTACGCCTGCATTGTCAAGCTGGTGCCCGCCGCCTGCTTAAGCTCCTGAGGGTGGCACCCTGGTCCCTCGTATGGCCGGACAGTGCTTCCCCCTTTCTGGATATCGCTCGAACACAGGTACGCAAAGATTCTGCCAGTGTTGCTGCTTCCCCGCGCCGGTCGTGAACATGGAGATCACCTGGGGGAGCAGGCCTTATATCCCCCCTTGCCTATTCCGCCAAGCTGCTGCCTTGTCCCCATTGGGGGGTTTGTATGTTGCTCTTGGGCCCCCATTGGCCGGGGGGGCAGCTCCTGTTCAGCGGTCACCGCGGGGGGATGCGGGAGCGAGGCCGGTTTTTCATACCTTTGCTTTTGTGCGCCAAAAGGCTGCCCGCGAGCCAGCTTGTCACGGGGGGCACGGCGATCGTTATGGCACCGGCACTTGAGCCCCCTCCGTGTGCAGCCTCTGCAAGAAATAATATTAAAACTATGTCTACGTATGAGGCCTTGTTGATTCCTACTCAATTCCTAGACATTTCCCATCGGTATGATCACGTTCTTAACCTTCTAATAAAACAAATTGTATGCCAGCAAAACAATAGCCTAGGTGAATTAGAAACATCAGCAGCACAGAATATTATTCAGCACCATATCTCTTCATTGTAAAATGAGGAAAATAGGTCAAAGAACCAACATTTTCTATTCATGCATTGTTTTCAGGGTGTGATATAAGGATTCATTTTATTTAACAATAAGGTATTTCTAACAAATCTTTCAAAACACTATTATTAATCAGGAACATTTTGCAATAGGATGTGAAGCTTTTTACGAAAGACATGTCAGGGTAAGGTCAACTTTTAAACATCTGTATAACTCTCAGATCATTTGGGTTAGTTGCTTGTAAAGGGAAACTTGTCTAAATATTTTGAGGCTTAGTAAAAATAGGTAGTAACATATTGCATTTAGCACATTTTAATATTGTGTCAGTTCAATATAAATTACACGTTAACATTATACTTGTGACTTTTAAGTAATTTAATTTTGCATTTTAATAAAACTTTCCCTCAATTTCCCCCTCTGATGTTATCGTAACCATCACTATTTTTCATGTAACTTCTGCTCAAAGGGCACTCTCATCATCAGCGCCGGGATGCTCCTTGGAGTAGCCGAGCGCTATAGAAGAAATAATTAACATAACATAACAGTTGAGGATAGACTCTTTCTTTTTCATCTTTCAATTGCAACGATTTTCTATTCTCATCTCATCAGGCTAGTTTTTAATTCAGTGAATTCCCTTTCTAATGTTTTCTAAAATGCTAAGTGTTTTTTAACTCCTCTAATTCAGCTTTTAGGTCTGAAATGTTCTTTGCAAATTCTCAAATTTTCTTGCTGCAATTCGCAGTTTTCAACATTCAACAGACTCCACCAATTTCTGCAAGTAAGAAGTCTAATGCTAAGCGATTTTGCAATAGCATGAATCTAATTGCTACAAGCTCAGTGTTCATAATTAATAAAGCTCCAGCAGTACTAGTTGCCAGCTTCCTGACAACTGTTGACAGTTTTCTCATCTTTTTGTCATTCAGTATGACTCCTAGAGGTGGAATTATTGCACCAAAATAGCTTTTCCTAACTGGGATCCATCTTTTGTACTACAGGTGTGTCTGTATGCTGGTGTCATTGTTAATGCATCTATGCTATACAAATAATACATCTTTGGAAACAATATAGCTAAGTAGTGAAAGCCCTCCCAATCAGCAGGGAACTGGAATTAAGAATCTTGTCCACAAACAACATAAACTCCGGGAATTGTGGCTTCTTCCCCTTATAAAACATGCCATGTGCCTCCGATTGATTCAAATGTGTGTTCACAGTTACTAATTCACACATGTCTGGTTCTTGTGTCTGTTCTCCTTTAATAAGCACAAATGTTCTCTTTCTGTTGTCTGTCTAATTTCACCTTTGGGTAAACCATTTCTTCTTAAAATCGTCTTCTTCATTTTTCCTGACGTTTTTCAAAACTTAATTCTCTCTATCTTTACTATGTGAAATGTTAGTGTTCCCTACCTGTAATGTCATAATACATTTTTTTTTCTAGTGGTTTAAATAACAGGTTAGATTATTCTGATAAGCCCTAAAACTATCTATGGGAATAGACAATCTAAAATAATCCCACTCTGTGACCATTTTTTTTTGCTTGTCAAATGCGCCCGACAATGGAATGTGACGGCAGGTAACTTCCTCTGCTGCTGATGATGGTAAGTGGGTGGAGACATAACAGTCCTTTGCGTCCATAGCGTGCGTGTATTGTTTCACTAACCTACAATAAATGTTAGTTGTGTAATCACCTCTTTTGTATCTCGCAAATGATGCTTTCAATTTCTCTTCATCTGTTGTGTGTCCAAATGCGGTAGCTGTATTAGTAGACCTGATATCTTTCTCGGGTGTTAAATTGAACCCTATTAACACTTTTATTAACATTGGTACTGAAATCACGAAAACTGTACACATACTGATTTTGCATCTATTTCTAAGGCAAAACATGTTTGTCTAAAATCAGATATTTTCGAGCAAGGTATACTGCAACAGCTCAAGAGTTCAATTTAGAGTTTTCTACAAAAGTGCTCTTTGCAAGTTGTTCTCAAAAAGTCTCTTCAAATTCAGAATCTTCATACAAACAACATTAGTCCTAATTTGTGTGCTTCTAAAATATTATCCCTACTCTCCTACTGCAACCTTGTGCCAAGGTAAAAGTTCTTAAAATAAAAAATAAAAAAGATCTGTCTTTTAGCACTTTTCAAGCAGTTTTAATCTTTTTAATGTCTCTCGGTGTTCTCCAGAAGTCTTTGCCAGAGAGCTTTATCTAAGTGTAATTGAAGTGATGTTATGGAAGCTTAAACTGTTCAGATTTCACATCACACAGTTTATCCAATGATACAGTCAGTACCTTGTTCACATAGTACATCCAGTCAGGTACAGAACACCTTCAATTAGGCATTCTTGCTCTTTTTTATCTTCTCAGTCTTTGTGATCTTCCTCTGTGTCACTTCCACTGCTCAACTCTGTCTCCTTAATGATAGTTGATGGTATTCAAGCTACAGACAAACTTGCTTTTAATTTCCTTTGATTACTGATCTGTAGCCAATTAACTTTATGGGTTGCTCTTCTTGTTTCAGAGCTTTTTCCTTCACCCAGATCCTCTATTCATATTGATAAGTTTTCTCAAGTTGAGGTTTGGTCTCTTCTTTTATGTCAGAAACTTCAATCCCACTCAGTGAAATGATAGACATTTGATTTGGTGCAACTGTATGCTGATAGTCACCTGTTTCTTCTCCTTGCCGTTGTGATCTCTGTGTCACTGCTCTTTGTTGAGGTTCAGCTTATGACGGTGCAGTCATCGGTGCTCTTCACTCACACTCAAGGAACAAGATTTCTTCATACAGATTTCTCACACTTCTGGTGCGTGATGCATGCATCCAGTTTGCAACTCTGGCACATTTAACAGCAGTGTTTGTGACCAGGATCACCTGGATGGGGACTTTCCATTAAGATTCCAAACAAGTCTTCCAAAGGTGCTTCTTACTCAAACCCCAGTCCGCTGGATTGAAGTTGTGACACTGTACTCAATGTGGATCTTAGTTTAGCAGCTGTGACCAAGAGACAGAATCCATTGCAGTTTTCCAGTATAATATCATCTGTGATGCTCACAAGTGCATTTGCAGGTACAGCAGGCAATCTCATTGCACGTCCCATGAGAATCTCATAAGGCAATAAACTAGTGTTCCTATCACGCATGCTTCGATACTCATTGGCAGCAAAGGCAAAGCATCAGGCCATTTCAGTGATGTCTAGGCACAGACCTTGGCCAAACGAGCCATTATTGTGTAGTTGAGCTTCTCCACAATACCAGAAGCTTCAGGTTGATAACTACAATATAATCTCTGTTCAATTGGCAATGCTGCACATATCATCCTAAGTATCTCGTTGTTAAAGTGTGTCCCTCGATCTGACTCTACAGAAACTGGCATACAATACCTTGGAATCAATTCTCGCAATAACAGTTTAGCTACAGTGAGACTGTCATTTCTTCTGGTTGGGTAGGCCTCTGCCCATGGCGATAAGATACACTCTATGACTAGGACATATCTCAACCTGTTGCAAACAGGCATCTCAATAACGTCCATCCTCATTCTGTTGAAGGGACCACCTGATCTCCCTATGTGACTCAGTCTGATGGGAGTTCTTTTACCTATGTTCAATTGTTGAAATGTCACGTATTGATGGCACAATTCTTCATCAAGCATTCTCACTCTGGTTTTAAACCAATTCTGCCTACACAACCTTGTCATTTTATATCTCCCAAGATGTGTGTGTGTCCATGGAAGTGTGCTGCTATTGGAAATGACAAACTGGCAGGTAACACTGGTCTGCCAACAGCTGACATCCAAATGACATCTGGCTCTGATCCAATCTTGCTGCTCTGCTTCTGAAACTTTTTCTTCTACTCCTATTAATTATTCCTATGTGTCAGCTACTGACACCAACATATAAAGGACAGTGCCATCTTCAGATTCCCAGAAAAACCAAAGGTGATGATGGACGGAGCGTTGACAATACAAACACTCACCCCCAGTCAACTGATCTGGGTTTAATCCATCACCGTTCTTTAGCTCACTCCGCCACCCCAGTTCAGACATGGCCGTATGCAAATCAGTCTGACCCTGTGCCTCATAGGAACAGTCCAGCCCGAACTGCCAAGCCATGTCTTCCCTGGACCGGATTCAAGCTTCCCAGAACCGGTTTCTGGCATTACAGCCGTCTTCAGCCGGGCTTGCTTGACTCCAGTGGAAAAGTGAGCAAAGGACTCACGTCTGAGCATACCCTGCCAACTTAGGGCAAACAAAGAAAAACCAAAGGTAAATGGACGGAGCATTGACAATTCAAACACTCACTCTCAGACAACTGATCTGGGTTTAATCCATCACCGTTCTTTAGCTCACTCCGCCACCCCAGTTTAGACATGGCTGTATGCAAATCAGTCTGACCCTGTGCCTCATGGTAACAGTCCAGCCTGAACTGCCAAGGCATGTCTTCCCTGGACCGGAATCAAGCTTCCAGGACCGGTTTCTGGCATTACAGCCCTCTTCAGCCGGGCTTGCTTGACTCCAGTGGCAAAGTGAGCAAGGGACTCGGGTCTGAGCATACCCTGCCAACTTAGGGCGAACAAAGAAAAACCAAAGGTGATGATGGACGGAGCGTTGACAATACAAACACTCACCCCCAGTCAACTGATCTGGGTTTAATTCCTCACCGTTCTTTAGCTCACTCCGCCAACCCAGTTCAGACATGGCCGTATGCAAATCAGTCTGACCCTGTGCCTCATGGGAACAGTCCAGCCCGAACTGCCAAGCCATGTCTTCCCTGGACCGGAATCAAGCTTCCCAGAACCGGTTTCTGGCATTACAGCCCTCTTCAGCCGGGCTTGCTTGACTCCAGTGGCAAAGTGAGCAAGGGACTCACGTCTGAGCATATCCTGACAACTTAGGGCGAACAAAAAAAAACAAAGGTGATGATGGACGGAGCGTTGACAATACAAACACTCACCCCGAGTCAACTGATCTCCCATGCAAAAGTTCCATTAAATGTGCAACT